>NC_035443.2:168365926-168665926 GCF_002127325.2 Helianthus annuus
TGTGTGCCTTACGTGTTACTTGTGCATGCTTACTTTATGTTAAAGTGTGTGGTGAATCAATCAAAATCAATCAAGAATCGAAGGATAATCAAACTCAATCGAAACCGACTTTGAAAATAGGTTGTAAGGATGCTTGTATGTTAGATATAGTAGTTGGGACTGAAAGTAATTTGAATAGAAACTCTATCCTACTCTACTCCTCAACTATCGAACTCGAAATATCAAAAATCGTCGCGAAACACTCAAACCAGGCAAGCCGATCGAACAGGGCAACCTGATCGAACAGGCTAGCCGATCGAACAGGCTGTTCGATCGGGCAGCCGCTCGATCAGGGATGCTGTTCGATCAGCCAACCCTTTCCACTTTTGGAAGCCTATAAATAGGGCTGTCCTTGTCAAGCTTTCCACTTTTGGAAAAGCTCTGACCGACCAGCCTTCTATTCTCGCCATTTCTCAGATTTCTCTCAAACCGGTAAGTATTTCGCTCTAATCCTTGTACGTTTTTGTTCATTAATCGATTCTCCATCTTTCTATCTTTCAAAACTTGGATTTCAACCGCGAAATCACCAAGATCTAGGTGTTCTTGGGTGATGTCATCATGGTGTTCTTCAAGAACACTAAGTTTGGCATCATTCCACCATGAATAACTTAGATCTAACCGATTTCCACATAAATAACCTAAAATCTACCAAAGATCTTAACATTTCACGGTGGAAAAGGATTAAAAGATGGGTTTTCATCTATCTTTCAACTCTTTTACACTCAAAAAGGGTGAAAACGAGACTTGAACCGATTTACAAATCAATCTAAACAAACACATGGTTCAAGACTCGGGTTCTACCGAGAGATATACCGATTTCGAGTTAAACGTTAAACTTAGGTTCCAAACCGTCTCTGACCGAGCTTGGGTGATTCCTGCTCGAGTCAGTAGACTAAGTAGGGACTTCAGCTTTGTGGTTCAACTCGTAGTCAAAATATCTCTAAAACATCAACAATTAACGGGAATAACCAAGTGTTAAGTGATAGGTTAACCGAATCGAGAAGCTGGCCGAACGGCTAGGCTGTTCGATCGAACAGCCCAACCGAACGACTACGCCAGCCGATCGGCTAGGCTAACCGATCGACTAGCACCTGGACCCACCAACTCACAAAAGTGTAGTATTGACGAGGTACTGTTCGATCGACTACGCCACTCGATTGAACATTACTGCTCGAATCATGAGATACTATACTTCAACACTTAACCTTTTCGAAACATTGGAATGTCACCCGATCGAGCATGCCACCCGATCGAGTGACACTTTGCCAACCCTCAGCTGCTAACCGATCGGTTGGGCTAACCGATCGAACAGCCCGTTCGATCGGCCAACTTGAAAGGTAATGCTGCAAGAACTTCAAAAGTTCAAACCATCATACACAAACACATTCTTCACATCAAAGGAAGAAACAATCCACTTGAAAGAACCAGCCGATCGAGCCAGCCGGCCGATCGAACGGGACGTTCGAACGGACTTTAACCCAATCGAACAGCCCACTCGATCGAACAGCCATCCGATCGAATGGTCTATCCGATCCAGTTTCCACTGTTCACTTTTTCAGCATTACTCATTGTATTGTTATCGAACTATTCAGGCTAACCTATTCTCAGTGCTCCTCTCAATCCACGATCAACCACTGTGAGTATACTCGATCCCTTTTTGCTTTCAGCACTTTTGGGTGTTACATACGTAATCTATCAAATTCACAAACAACACAAACTATTTGAACGCTAACCTACTTGCATGTATTACTTGTCTAAATGATTGATGTTTATTATGTTTACACGTGGAGTGCTATCTACCTGCTTTAGCAACGTAGTACTATAGTTTGGACTCAGCACCCGTTCACACGGGGGTTGCTAAGGACAATTACTTGCATGGATTACAGTGGTAATCATGTATTGCGAACTGTCTCGGACAGTCAACTCGAAGTCGTTGGTATCGATGGTCCCATGTTGATAATTTACATGCATCGTTTGCCCTTGTGTACGTGCTTGGTTATGCGTAAACTTTTCGAACTTTATATGCTATATCAAACTTGTGTACTCACCTTTACATTATATGTATTGACTTTTATTTTAACGTATGTGACAGGTGTTTAAGCTACTAGCGTGCTAGGGAAGCGAGGCAATAATAAGCTTCTAGGAGCCTGTGACCTTAGGACAGTGTCCACATACCTGCTCCAGGGTCATAATTATCTGTAGATCTTGTACTGGCACCTGTAGTCAGTAAGATCTACAGTTAGCCGTCTAGAAGTCTTAAAACAATATTTAAATTCGGTCTGTAATAATTAAGAACTTGAGTTGTCGGAACAGTTCCCATATTGTTTAGTTGATTTCTATGATAACTTGTTATTATTTGGGACACGGTATGGGACGTGTTATATAACTGAATTGTATGATAGTTGTTGTGGAAACTTCTGAACAATCTGTTTCGCTCAGTGCCGCGCCCCGATGATTCCGCCATCGGTTGGGGTGTGACATGTGACCACCATCGTCGTCGAATAACCACCAAATCCGACCCCACCTTCATCTCCTCTCTCTGGCCACCACTCCCACCCTCTTCCACCACCAAACCCCCACTTTCTCTCTCTACGTTCACCCGAACCTTCACCACCACCAAAACTCTCACCCACAAACTCTCAAAATCTGCGAAAATGAAGGGGTGGGTGTACGATGACCACCAAATCCAGCCACCACAGCCCCACCACCACCTGATGCAAGTAAGTTCTTCATCACCACCGTCTCCAGGTGCAACCTTCAGCCCCTCCACCACTGTCTTTAAGTTCCAATCGCTGCAACCATTAGCTCTGGTCATCACTCTCTCTAAACTATCTCACACTCTCTAAGAACAATCTCAGATCCACACATCTTTCTTCCCCAAATTACAGATCTCAGATTCAGTTTACTAATCTCTGACGGCCGGGTAGCGTGGTTGTCATCGTGCAGATGTTTCCAGGTTCATCGGTTGTGAAGTTTGTGTCGGGTGTTGATGTTTAAGGATCTTTTACAGAATGTTTGTGAAGAAGGTGTGGCGTGATGAAGATGTTAGTCGGTGGTGTGGGGTGGATGGTTTGGGTTTGGGGGAGGATGATAATATCTGGTGCTTTTATAAGGAATGATTTAATTTTATTATTTTAATTAATAATGTGTTATAATAAAATCATAATGACCAAAATGCCCCTGCACTAAAGAACAAAATAATCAGTTTTCAACAGTCAAAATAGAGGGTTTTTAGATTTTGGACTAAAATGGCAACAGAATGCAAACCACAGGGACTCAGATGTAAAAAGTTTGAGATTTGGACTAAAATGGCAAAAGTGCACAAGCCACAGGAACCAAAATGGCAGTTTACTCTAAATCCTTCGATAAAATAAAACCACGGAGAAAGCAATTTATAGCATTTAAAGGGTTGGAACACTCATGATTTCTCAAACAACAATATTTGATATCAGAGAAAATGGTTTATGTTTTAGGTCGGTGGCGAACCAAGGAATTTTTCCATGAGGGTATGGAATATTTTTAAATAGTTGAGGCCCCTAAGTGTATAAAAAACCAGTTCATATCGGGTTGGGTCATGTAAAACAAAAGAACATCAAGCTAAAATTCATATCTGGTAGGTTCCTATGATCCTATCACATATAAATCGATCTATAAGTTCATAAACAACACTAAAGTACTAAACATACGAATCGCTCCATAATTTTTCAGTTTTACTTTTCAAGCACTAGTAATTGTTGATCACTTGTGTCTTGTAAGTTGTAACAACCAAAAACACATCCAAATAACGGAATCACCCTATTAAAGTCTAGAACAACCAAATAAAACATCAAAAGACATAAAATTTCTAACCTTTTTATCATCTCTATTTCATTTATAAAATCGAACATAAAACAACAATATAACAAACTTAATAGATAGATTTATAATTGCTTTAAAATTATACACATTGCACGATAATTAGTTCAAGTTATAGAATTCATGGTTATACTATTTATGAGGTGGCATTTCATGTGGCGCTTATTTAGTGGCGTAGCATCTAATGTGATATATGACGTGACCTTTTTGATGATGTGACCCTTGTTTGATGACGTGGCATCTGATTCAGCTAACTGGGTTAGGGTTTAGTTAGTTGTGAGTGCTAGAGGAAAATAAATTGAAAGTTGGGAGTGGAGTGGTACAAATCGAAAGTTGAGAGTGTTATCGGCCAATTAATGCGAGTTGATCGAAGTTATTTAAATCTAATATCTCTTGTTTCTATTCGTATGTGATTTGAAATCAGTGTAATTATATGTATAAACTGGTATTAGTTCACATATAAATTTGAACTCTGAATCTACACAATATTTTCTCATATTTTGGATATCCCTTTCACTTTTATCGCGTGCTTATTTCGGGTTTCGTTGCAACAATCTAATAAATGGACACAGACAAAAACTCATTCAACCAACCATTTAGTGAAAGAGTCGAATTATTGACAGAAGGTTATGGGCTCGTGTGCACACATATATAGGTCGAGCTCAAACTTAGTAAAAATATTGACACCGATGAGCATCAATCGAGTGCCTCGGAGATGACACGTGACTTAAGAGGATCGAGGTGCACCAGTTAGCAGATAAACACTCTTGCCATATTTATAAAGTCTCTATGCCTAACATATATCAGATTCGTTTACATTCGTTCATGTTGACCCGCGGATACATATATTGTGTTAATGCTCACGTGCCTCACATAAGTAGCAAGTTCGAGTCTTTTTCAGATTCATGCCAAATTTTCGGGTTTGTGTCTGGTTCAAAAATATTGAAGCGAAAACACAATTTTCATAAAATATATGTATACCATATCAAACTCATTAGGAGTCTCTTAAGAAGAGATGATGCAAGTTGATCAACTGTTTCGTCATCTTTCTTCTACTTTTCTAGCACGATAAACACTCCAGTGAAGATTCGGGTGTGTGAATGAATGACACCAAGAGTACTCTAACCTTGTCTGTAACGATTACAACCATAAACTCGGTTGTGGCGCAAGAAGATATGGTTTTTTGGCTATCGTTACAAAAGAGACTCCAGATATGGTTCTATGACTACGAATCTTCAATCAGGGGTTTATAGAAGAGCTTGTATGTGTCCAGGACTTCCAGATACCACATCGCCTCTCGATGCGGAAACGCGGACAGATCAACAATTTTGTGAACCTGATATTTATAAGCATACTTGTATGTTAACTGCAAGGCTAATTGCCCAAAGAGAAGAAAAAAGGTAACCAGCTTTAATCACATTTCAAGAACAAAATATTGAGGTAATACATTACCCAACTATTAAAACTAGTTTATAGGTCAGCTAAGTATGTATCCTGTTTCACTATTTATACCAAAAACATGTTTCATAAAAGATCTTTAAACTAGTTTTTTATGGGCAGTTCGGTCCCTTCATCGGGCGGTGGCAGGGGCACTTCAGCAGCAGCCCGCCTGGCTTTCGCTTTAGCAGCAGCAGCCCGCCTGGCTTTTGCTTTATCAGCAGCTCGCCTCTCGCCTGGCTTTCAGCTTCTTCAAGGCCACCTTCTTCATGCTATGTCTCAAAAGGAGATTTCCAGCCCAGATTAAAGCATAGAAGATTGAAGCATAGAGGACTGGATGAAGAACAACTAGAGTAGGAAGCAGTTTCTCTAGAAAATTAAAAAAATCACCTCCAGGTTTGAGACCCTCACGTTGGCTGTACTCCAGCCACTTGATCATGACATCCTGATCCATGAAGGCATCAAGGCTCCAAAACAACTACAAAAAACAAAGCTAGTCATAAATACAGCTACACAATTACAACCGTTAAATAAGCATACGCATACCTGGGGTCTTTTGCAAGTAGTGCAGCCTCGAAGGCCTTCTTCGGGTCATCGAATCTGCTTTTTGGAGCGTCTGAGCCACCCTTTGAAAAGGTGTTAACATCATGGAGTTCATACGCCTTAGTCTGACCCACGTTTTCATTCTCACCCTCATCAAATTCTTTAGAGAAACCTGCTGACCATCATAAACTTGATGAATCGGTTACAAGATGTAGCCTCTCATAGACAAACACATACCTTCATCATTCCCGATAGCAATCACGACCACAGCAGTTCCAGGCTTCAGGTAAACAGCCCTGAAGATTCAAAAGCACAATCAAACCGACAGCTTCATTTAAAGTAATTTAAAAACAAAAAAAAATGAAAAATAAAAGGTTAAGAAGCACCTCAGTTTCTGCTCTCACAGCAACTCTAGATTTTAATTTTTTTTAATACAACATCTTATACTTATTTTACGAAGGAAACTAAAATATATCAAAAAAAGAAAACTGTAAAACACACCGACCGCTGGAGCATCTCCGATCGCCGGAGCCGGTGGCATAAACGACTCCATAAAACCAATTTCCACTTAACAAAATATTCACAAAAACAATTCTTTGAAAAACACCAGGAATTTAAATTTAAAAAAAAAAAGAGGAGAGTATTCATCAGGGTTTTAAGATCCTTTTTATACACAAAAGCAAGACATACCTCTGCTCAGGTTGTTTAGAAGCTTTGAGTTTGAAATGCAAGTAGGGTTGCGTTGGCAGAAAACCCTTGCCAAACTTCACCACAGAAGGGGTGAAGGTACACTTGATACCTAAAGAAAGACACAAACAATGAAATCAAACTACGATTAAAACCACCAAACATTAAATACAAAGGAAGAACATTACTATAAGAGAATAGAACCCTTCTTCATCAAATCAAATCGAAATATATAGTAAATCAAAAAGACAAGTAAAAACTCATACTGCTCCAAATATATAAACAAACCCCCCAAAAAGGAAAAGAAGAACAAGATGAACAGTGTAATAGAACTAGCCAACAGAAACACCATATACATTATTAACTGCAGCAATAATAAATGATGCCCATGAACAAACAAAAACAATGAATATAGAAGAATAAGAAGATGAAATAATTACAAACAGTATAATTAATAAATATACATTATTAACTCCAATCCACGAACACACAAACAAACAATAAATAAATAAACAAATAGAAGAATATGAACATGATTAGGTAATGACTATCACAACCCTAAAAAGCAAACCAGATGAACAATTACAAGTCAAAATCGGATGGAATAAACAAGAAAGAAACAAACAAACAAAAGTAATCACAGTCAAAACCCTAAAAAGCAAACCAGATGAACATTTACAAACAAAAACAATGAATATAGAAGAATAAGAAGATGATATAATCACAACAAACAGTATAATTATTAATAAACACACATTAACTCCAATCCACGAACACACAAACAATTACTAATAAATAGAAGAATACGAACATAAATAAAAGTAATCAAAGTAGTCAAAACCCTAAAAAGCAAACCAGATGAACATTTACAAGTCAAAATGAAGAAGAAAAACGAATGGGATAAACACGTTGAATGAATAATAGAGATAGAAGTTGAAACAAACAAACAAACATTGGATCAGAAGAAGGAAGAGGAGAAGACAACAAAGAACGGATGGAAGCCATGAGGATGAAGCAGAAGGAATGATAATGAAAATGAAAGTGAGTGTTGTTGATATATGATGAGGAGGAGGTTTAAAGTAACAACAAATTTCAACGGTGAGATTTGTTTGTTTGAGATGAAATAGAAAAGCAACTACCAGATTTGTGTAGTGTAATATGTATATACCTGTTATAAGTAGAGTTCAAAATATTAGCAAATCAAAGAAAAAGACAAAAAACAGAGTGTGTGTGTGAATGTTCTCCTCTCCTCTCATCTCTTCTCATGTGAGATAGATAGATAGATAGATACACAGGAAGGAAGATGATCTCTCTCTCTCTCTTACTCTCAATTTATAGTCATGGACAGGTGCGGAGAACTAGTTAAGGTGACTTGGGAATAAGGGCTTGGAAGAGCAATACGTAGAATCAGTTGTTGATTTCGCCCATTGTTGTTGCGAGCTCCATTGTAGTTGGAGTGAGAGGAACGATTATCAGAAGCAGCTGAAGTCTGAGACACAAAGGCTGATTGCTGCTCACTGTGTTGTGCAGCTTGTGTGCGATGAAGACGCGATTCTTGGTTAAGGACCTTAGTCCGCAGCTCCTCAAACGATGGAACTACAAAAAAGCACTAGAAAAACTACTATGAACGCCATCAAAACAAGGTCTCTTTTCTTTTTCCTATCAATTTGAGCCTTCGGTTTTCCATCTTCCTCGTTTCCGGCAGAAGTTGCAGCACCGGCGCCGGAATTCGCCGCCGGAATACGTGCCTATGCGCTATTTTTCTCGCTTTTCAGTCGCTAGAGCCACTCAGCGCCGGTAGTCCGCTTCGCATCGCTAAACGCAATAGCGCTCGCAACAGGCGCAATCGATAACTATGCCTACTGATAATGGACACGGGTTCACATGGGCTGAATTCATTCAGTTTTATTGAAGTCCATATATATACACAAACAAGAGAGAGTTGATTATAGAATTCATTCAAACTTTACATATTCTTTAGAGATGTGCATAGAATTAGATAATCAGGTTCATGTTGAATCTAATTAGGTATCTAAATTAGTAGTGAAAATATACCGTGTTTACCTTAAAAGTTAAAAGTAACTTGTGTTTACCTTTTTTTATGAAAGTAGTATAGTCCACTTGTACACCAATCCACAATCCAACCAAACCCTGAGTTAAGTAACAATAATGCACCATTTTTACAATTTTCACAAATCTCAACAGCAATATAACAAAACTGAATCATATAACCCTAACAGATACATAATTGCATAAATCAACACGGTTCATACAAACTTTTGTTTCCGCATAATCAAACATCAACAAAATCGAAAGTTGTAACCCTAACCGATGCATAAATCAAAACGACTCATACAAACTTTTTCTTCTGCATAATCAAACATCAACAAAATTGAACGCTCTAACCCTAACCAATGCATAAATCAACACAATTCATATAAAAATTTGCTTCCTCATGGTAAAATATCAACAAAATCGAATCATATAACCCTAACAGATGCATAATTGCCTATATCAACACAATTCAAACAAACCTTTGCTTCCGCATAACAAAACATCAACAAAATCGAACGCTATAACCCTAACCGATGAAAAAAGCAACGAGATTCAAGGATTCAAACAAACTTTTGCTTCCGCATAATCAAATATCAACAAAATCAAGAGCTGTAACCCTAAAAGATACATAAATCAACACGATTCATACAAACATTTTCTTCCGAACAATCAAATATCAACAAAATCGAATGCTATAACCCTAACCGATGCATAAATCAACACGATTCATACAAACACTTGCTTCCGAACAATCAAAAATTAACAAAATCGACTGCTATAACCCTAAGTATGCATAAATCAACGAGATTCAATGATTCAAATAAACTTTTGCTTTCACATAATCAAAGTTACGACTGTTTATATCAACAAAATCGATGCAGAAATTAACCGTTGCCTCGTCGGAAAACTATATCAACGAAATCGATGCAGAAATAAAGCGTTACCTCGTCGGAAAACGTTAGCCGCCGTTAAGAGTCCGTTTTCTTGTGGTTCGAAGATGATGAATATATGTGTGAAGATTAGCCCTAGTGGGGAAATGGGAAATAACCTGTTGTCGAATATTTGGGTTTTTCAGTACACATTTTCATTATATTATATTACGGGTGTGTTTGGTGTGTTTGGGTTAACGTCATTTAAGTTAAAAAGTACATTTTGTGAGAAAGATTTATTAACTTGGTTAAAGATAGAATAGGAAATTTTTTTGGCTAGGAAGACTAGGAAGTGATTTTGATCATCCATTTAGTTAATCAAGGACTAAGATTAAATCAGAGAAATTAAAGAGAAAAAAAGAGGCGTGTGAGTTTGTTTTGGGTCCGGTCGGGTCATTGGTCAAAAGGGTTCGGGTTAAAACGGGTCAATTATACAAAGCGTTGTTTTGGTTCGGGTCAAAACGGGTTAGGGTCGAAACGGGTTCGGGTCAGAATGGGTTCAGGTCGAAATGGGTTTCGGGTCGGGTCGAGTTGGGTTGGTTTATACTATATGACTTAGCTTTGTAATCTATTTCTCACTATGATTTTTCCCTCAATGATTTCATGGCAGGTTTGTGAGACTCTAAGGTGCAACCAAGAGGCTAAGGCCACTCTCATCTACCCTTCCCCACTGGAGGAGGTAATTTGTGTGTGTGCGTTTAGTTTTAAGGGGTGTTTGGATGCGGGTTTAAATCTGATTACATGATATTATTGTTAAATAATTAGAACAGGTAATCACTTGGAATTGCAAGTCATAAAAGATGTTTTTAGTGTCAATGTTTTCAGAAACATATGTTTTAATATTCTTGAAGTACTTCTTTTTTATGTTAATATTTTATTCATTGCTGTTATTGTTGTCTCTTTTCAAGGCAATGGAAAAGTGGTTTTTATAGTACAAATGGTCATGTGCTTATGGTGTTAGCTGTGTTCTAATTTCTGATGTTAGTGGTGTTCTAATTTCCATAAAATGTCTCATTTAAGGTATGATGTATATGTCACCGATATTAAAAAGTTAAACTGAAAATGAATGCCTGCAGTTTTCTAAACAAGTGTTGCAGGTACTGGTATGAAGACTCGATGTAATTTGAGTTCTTGATTTGACTTTTCAAATTTTAGACATAATATACATGTAAATATGAGCTCATTTGATGAGTTCATATTCACATTTTGGATCGTTTTTTGAAGAAATAATGTTTTTCTTATAATGTAAATAAAAAACTTTTGTCATTATGACACTAAAAAACCCATCCACCGGACGGGTATACTACTAGTTGTTATGGCCTCAATAGAATGGGAGCATCACTGGTGGGTAAACCCAAGTTTTTAGTGGGTTTGATAGACGATGAAAGTATGAAACAACACAAAGCATGATGATACCTTGGAAACGCAACGTAGAAAGCATAAATAAAACTCTTTCGGTACCTTAACATTTTTTTGCATCAGTTGTTTACATCATTTAAATATCCGCACCCGTGAGTATTCACGTGTGATAGCCTAGTTTGAAATATTTGTGATTACAATTTAGATTTAATCCACCTTTCAATGGTTTTAAGCCTATAACTCACATGTCCATCGAATTGAATGTTTTGTTGTTGGTTGAGTCCACTTAGATTTCCGATAAAAGATTCTCTTGATTAAAAACACATGTTCACTATTAGATAAAGCCACATCCCATGAAAGCAACATTAACATAACGCGAAAACTATTTGCTTTTGAATCGATACTAAAATATAAAAGTGGAAAACTAATAATTCAGTGTACAATAGGTGATGTAAAATTGATTTTTCTAAGCCCATTATGGAGTGGTGGTTTCCCTTAAAAGAATCAACTTAAATCATTAATGATTCAAACACTTCAACACTTTGAAATGGAAGATTGCACAATGGTATTGACCAACAAATTATTATTTATTATGGAACAACAACAATGCAAATAATTTAAATCGGGTTTTAGAGTGATAACCAAAAAAAGGACAGGTTTAGGTTGATCGCCTCTAAGCCTCCTAGCCAATTGCATATTTCGTGGCATGAATGGCACACAATTTGATCAACAATTAAGTGCACCTGTGTATTTCTCTTAGCGTTATTGTCATTTTAGATCGAAGTATACATTAGACGGGATTTTAGCAGAATACGCGCCTGGGCAAGGCGCTGAGAAACTCACCACAGATTGCAAACACATGTTTTACACTAAAAATATATTCTAAGTAGGAAACCAACCAAAAACTCTAAATGTTAGAAATGTATTCCGAGTAAGAAATCAACCAAAAACTCTAAACGTCGCAATGTTCAAAGTATACCTTCACAATGAATACTAAAATCACTTCTTATCAGCGGGCTTCTCATCAGTGGGCCTCTCATCAGCGGGTTTCTCATCTCCACCAGCCTTCCTCCCTCTCGACCACAACCAACTCTTTCCCATCAACGGCTACAAATGACGGCGTGTTAAGCACCTTTAGAAGAACAAACAACATCAAGGCCTTCGTAGCAAGATTGAAAACAGGAATGAACTTCAACACATTGGTTTTGTTTGGGAAGGATGAGACATTTTTAAGGAAGCCAAAGAGGCTGATGTCATTAATTGTGTTTGAGATTCCATCCACCAAGATGGTGGCAAGGAATCCCTCCCCAAAACACCTCTCAATGAAATAGACAACCTAAAAAGATAAAGAAAGGTAAATTAGTACATGAACTTAGATTTTAAAAACTGTCGAATAAACTAAAAAAACATACCCCCAGAATGAATGAAACGAAGGGTAAACATTGTTTTAGTTGTGTTGGTCTTATCAGTCGAAGTGAATGTTATCTTAGTGAGATTTTCGCCTTTAGAGTCCGAAGATGGAGATACAACTTTTAAACTGATAGTGGTTCCGGGTTGCAACAGAATCACCCTGAGATGGAAAAGATAAGATGTGATAGATTATATTAATTAACAAACAAATATAATAAAATAAAAACAGGAAATCACAAACACATACCTTTCCTCGGGTTGTTTGTTTGCTTTGTCCATGTTATATTTTCTAATGTGATTTTTATGTTTGTTTGTGATTTTTTGGGTTTACATATACAACTGGGCTGGATATTGGGCAACTGAAGTGGGCTACCTACTGATAATGGACACAGGTTTACATGGGCTAAATTCATTCAGTTTTATTGAAGTCCAGATATATAAACAAACAAGAGAGAGTTGATTATAGAATTCATTCAGACTTTACATATTCTTTAGAGAGTTCTACACATCTTGGTAATCGTTGTGCATAGAATTAGAGAATCAGGTTCATGTTGAATCTGATTAGGTATCTAAATTAGTAGTTATTGGAGGAGCCCTATCCCACATCGAAAGAATAAGACCTTCCGGTTGTATTAATAAGATCTTGGGTTACTCCTTCTATCACCAATTGGTTTTAGAGTGGAACCCCATAGACTTCAATATGGTATCAGAGCCACGGCTCTATGTCAGCTCCGGTTAAGGCCACGTGTACACCTCTTGATAGACCGGGTTACACGTGCGGGAGGGTATTGGAGGAGCCCTATCCCACATCGAAAGAATAAGACCTTCCGGTTGTATTAATAAGATCTTGGGTTACTCCCTCTATTACCAATTGGTTTTAGAGTGGAACCCCATAGACTTCAATAGTAGTGAAAACATATCATGTTTACCTTAAAAGTTAAAACTAACATGTGTTTACCTTTTTATGAAAGTAGTATAGTCCACTTGTACATATTAGTGTTTGTATGCCTTTCATTGTAGAGTGCAACTCCATATCATTGTAGAGTAGAGCTCCAAACTAAAATCATTAAGAACAACGAAATTTAGGTTATACAACAACTTTAAGCACTCAACTATTATTGTGAAACAACTGTAAGTCTATTAAATTCATATAATCGATAAAATTGGTCGTTCTCACCTGTTGAACAAAACTCCGTCGTTGATGCAACTGGCGGTGGATAGAAACTGGACGGCGGAATCTGTGGGGCGTCAGCTGTGAAATAAGAGAGAGCGATTTAGGGTTTTGCTTTGATAAAAATTCTAAACGGGTACTCTGGCATTTAACTTGTTTATAAATGAAAAATAACCTAAGAAATTGGGGAAAAAACTATAAAGGAGAGTTTTAGGTTGGATTGATGTGGGAAATTGGGAAGTGTTAAATACAATTTTTTGAAGGAACTGAAAATCTGGGATACCCATGGATTGTCACTATCGCTGTACTATGTACCAGGGCTAAAGAGGAGGATAGGTATCACAGGTAAAATAAGGTGGACTCGGTCAACAAAGGAAGATTGGTCAAAGCTAAAACTCAACCAACCAATCAGAAATCATTTCTTTTTGTTTTTCTTTTCTCTTTTATCATCTATTTATTCTTTGGCATTATTTTGATTATCTCCTCCACAAACTTATGAGCAATTTCACAAAAAATCAAGAGAAGCGTTGACTGTTTGTCAGTCAAACCTAGCATCTCAGCATACAACAATGGGTATGAATTTTGTAATACTTTTTTTTAATAATAAATTAGTGCTGAAGCCATGGGCTTTTGAGGGTAGTGGCACTGTTTTCGTCTAAGGTTGCTTCTACGAGTCATTGATGCCAACAACTTGTAATTTTCACATAAAATAAAATCATATACAACTCAATCATTTCAAATCTCATATTACTAATTACTAACTAAAACTAAGTAATCAATATCCAATAATACATTTGAAATTTCAGATTACCTAACTGAAGAACTTTATCAGTAAACTAACGAAAAATCGGGGAAGAACTGGAGCAAGAATCAAGGGGCTCTTGTGTTCAAATCGTAAGATTGAGGTGGAACGATGCAGGAACCAGCCGAAATCCGGTCAAAATCAACTGCTGTGAAGCGATATACACCGGCGTTTTGTGCGTTCTCTCTTTGAATTTAATTGTAGCAAACCCTATTTATCAATTACTGGGCTGAAGAAGAAAAAGTGAAGAGTTGACACGCAGCATATAATAAACGTGGCAACCTTGGATTAAAACTGATTGAAAATGGTAAATGACAAAAATAACCCTAGACGTTGTAGCAAACCCCTTTTATCATTTGATATATATAATAATTATAATAAAATAAAAGAGCAAACATTTAGAGAGTAAAGTGATAGTTTGTGAGAATGTTTCCTCTCCTCTCTTGTGATGATACATACATACATACATACATACATACATACATACATACATACATACATACATACATACATACATACATACATACATACATACATACATACATACATACATACATACATACATACATACATACATACATACATACATACATACATACATACATACATACATACATACATACATACATACATACATACATACATACATACATACATACATACATACATACATACATACATACATACATACATACATACATACATACATACATACATACATACATACATACATACATACATACATACATACATACATACATACATACATACATACATACATACATACATACATACATACATACATACATACAGAGAGAATGTGATGAACTTTCTCTCTTACTCTTTTTTTATAGTCAAATAAATGTGTGTAAACTTAATATTAATGAATTGTAAGGGCTGTAGTGTAGCATTCAAATATGGGGGACCGCACCTGCCTTCCAGATGTCATCATTGCAGCAAATAGTAGCTATGTGTAGCTAATCATTAATTCTATTCTAGAACGTTAACGCTTGTTCTCTTTTTCAATGGCCTTTCATTGTTTCCTCTTTCATTATATTATTATAACTTTTAATATTTTACGTTTAATAATAACTAGTCACATTCTCGCGACTTGCGGCCGGATTAATTTGAATTGTTATGGTACCGACACTCACTATAGTATTTGAAAGAGAAAACACTACATCGATCGAAACAAAAAAAAAAGGCACATATCGATATGGTACCTATGTGGTTCAATTGATATCGGTTTGGTTCATTTGCAGTTCAATTCATGTTTATTTTATTGCAACATTACGATTTATTTTTTTTGAAAACGGGTATTGTGCCGCTTTCATACCAAACCCAATCAAAACTGACTGAACAACATATGTATCAATATCAATAGTTATTTTTATTGTTTTTGCTTTCGATAACCTGATATTGTATCACCATCTGGGTTAAACAAGGTGGAAAATAATAAGCTTGTGGTTGACTCATCGGTGCTTGGTAAAATGTATAACAGTGTTGTTTGCGAATGGCCTGGAAAACCACCCTATCTCAATAAGAAATGTAAGTAAAAAGGATTGTAATTGCAAAACCAAGCTATCTCAATAAGAAATTTAATTAAAAATGATTGTAAAAACCAGTAAGTGATCCTAATCATCATATATCATTTATCTACTAACTAAAGAATATATTAAAAATAGTCTTCAACTTTTGAAGGGGTATGCTCCCAAAAACCTTGCGCAGGCATATCGGGCCATACCACAACCTTATCCCAAAAACATCTTGAACAAAAGCCCTGCGCGGATGCGCAACGGTCCTAAACAGGATTTAGGAAGAAACAGTTAAAAGACAAAGGAGTATGGTCAAGGAAACCTCGCGCAAGACCACGAGACCATACCATAGTCCTGTTCCAAGAAATAGAACCCTGCGCGGCTGCGCAGCGGTTCTAAACAAAGATATAGAAGAAAACAATCTTTGATAACCATGCGCCGTAGAAAGGGTAAAGCTAACCTTCAACTAACACCCTTGCGCAGGCTCGCGCAAGAGTACAGATAGACTTGAAGACAAGATCCCAATTATCTCCGCGCGCCTGGAACCAAGACTTGAACAAAAGTGTTCTTTCTGTTATAACAGAATAGACACGTGGCAAGGGCATAAAGGGTTACAGTTGTAAACCTTCTAGAAGATCTTCCAAACGCTCATCGTGCACGGACATTCAGTTACAATTGAAAGGTGATGTGGCTTAATCCTGGACGCTCATCTAAGTCACGATGATGGCACTAGGGGTGTGCAATAACCGAACCGTTAACCGAAACCGAACCGAAAACCGACAAAACCGAACCGAAATTAACCAAAACCGAATTAACCGAAAGTCGGTTAACGAATATTTTTTTACCATCGGTTAACCGAAATTAACCGAACCGAACCGAACCGAATCATTTATTTCTTTATATATTTCTAGCTTTTATACCTCTATTTCATGTTTTATACTTTCATTTCATGTAATAATACCTCTATTTCATTTATTTATGCCTTCATTTCATTTATTTATACCTTCATTTCATTTATTTATACCTCCATTTTATGTATTTAAACATCAATTCATGCATTTATACCTCCATTTCATTTATTTATACATCAATTTCATGTACTTATACATCTATTTCATGTATTTATACCTCCATTACATGTATTTCTAAGCAAAAAAGATTAGCCCTTGTTTGAATTGGTTATTAACCGAAAATTAACCGAACCGACCAAAAACCGACAAATTAACCGAATTAATCGAACCGATTAACCGATGACTTCGGTTACGGTTACGGATAATACTAATAACCGAATCGAACCGAACCGTGCACACCCCTAGATGGCACTAACTTGGAGAAGGATCCATACAAACCCACTTTCCACGTTGGCATCTCCCCGGCCGTCGATCACACTCACGATCCGTGTGCATGGGTGTGACGTTAGTGATTGACGGAAAAGGGCATAACCACCAACGAAAAATACTTTCCGTTACACTCTCCGTCACATCAGTTTCCCGCCAAAAACGGTTCTAAATAGAAGGTTGCACGTATGATCTCAGAAGTTACATTCACTTCACTTTTACTTCTTCTTCTTCTTCATCGAGATCACTGTACTTATTCTCACGCCGGATGGTGGTCCCAGAGAGAACCCCCATTCTCCCTGTGGCGAGTCTAACGACTTTCTATTTTGCAGTGATCACCGGAGAAGGAGCTCAGTCAAACCCCCGAATCAGGCGAGAGGACTAACCCTTTTTATGAAGAACCAAACCCTTGGTCTGATTGATTCCGGTCATTCAAACCACTGTTTCTTCATTGGCGCCCACCGATTTTTCAATTTTCAATATCATCTTCTCGTTTCGATTCATTTCTTTTCATTTTCTGTTTTTTATGGCAGAAACTCCGTTAAATCGTCCATCAGGCCCCCGACCGGAGAATTTCGCTCCTGATCTTCGTGTCGAGCGGATTGTGGAAGAAGCATCCGATGATAACGATGTCTAGGACAACGTTAATCATCCGAATGATCCTGTTACACCAGGAACATAACCTAAAATCCCGATCAGTTCAATTTTACCCCCGGGTGAAACTCCGATTTCGTGGTACGTAAAATCTCAAGGTGCAATAAATGCAGTCTATGCACAGCTCTGTGCACAAGCTGCTCATCCTGCAACACAATCTCGTAGATCTACACCTCAGGTGCGAGCCCCGTCTGCACCTCGAGCGTTTCACTACGATACACCATCACGTATGTCCGTAGACGATACAGAAGTCTACTCCAGATCTCCCACTAGGTACGAATCCACTCACTCTGAATCCAGGCGCAGAGATCACCGTGATGAATAGTACTCTCACAGCCGTCAGTCAGTCCATTCACAGTTGGGCCCGCGTTCATACCAGAAGCGGGACACCCAAACCGATGAGTATGACAGGACGTATCAAGAAGGTGACAACACAAGCGTTTTCAGTTGATTGTAGAGAGATCATGCAAACTACAAACCAAAAATCAGAGCGGTTTACAACCCAGACGCGTAGTATGATTACAATCTAATTTATCGACCCGCAGAAGCCGCGGAAAACTCAAAGTTTGTTAGAGAGATTGCTTTAGCTCCCCTGGAGAGGGCGAAGTTACTGTCAAATGGGGGGTAAGTTAACATCCTGGGTAGATTTGAGGGAGAAGTTTCTGGTCCATTTCAGTCAATTTGAGGGAGAAGTTTCTGGTCAATTTCAGTCAACAGCGCAGATCCGTTAGAGACTCGGCAGATGTTATGAACATCTGGAGAAGAGACGATGAATGCTTAGAAGATTTCATAACAAGGTACAACAAAGAAGTGCTGGAAATCGGCGATGTACGAGCACTTAACCCGCGCGCAATTCAAATACGCGATAAGGAGTGATGATATGATAAAAGTCTTGTCAGGAACTGAGGGCCTGCCAAAAAGTTGGGAAAAATTGATGGCTGCTGCTAAAGTCTATGCTCAAACAGAGCGCAATCTAAGTTCCAACAGGCCACCACTACCTCAGAACCGCCAACAGGACATGAGTGGAAACAGTGGTAGAAAATTCAAGAAAAACTGGATAGACTTTATAAACAATGGGTTCTCCTATTTGGGGCTTAAATGATTATTCATTATAATAGATAAATCGATAGGGGATGGATCATGAGAAAACTAGTTTTAATAAGAAAACTAAAAAGCAACCATCGATCAAACAAGATCAACGGCTGATATAAGTCAGTTTATAAATCACGGACATTTAACTCTAATCTATACACAGGAGTGTAGTTTAGGAAATATACAAGTAAAAAAAATTGGACCGCCTATCCTCACCAACATTCGTTCAGACCTGAGAAAAAAAGGAACTCTCCATCTCTCTCGGCGACATCCTAGGGTTTCATACAAAAGGAGATCGATGCATAATCGATCCATCAAATCGGTAAAAAATAACGAAGATCTACCAGGTATGAACTCCTATCACGTTAATTTGCCTAAAAACATCATACATTTTGATGTATCACTCACACAACACATCGATTATAACTATGTTCGCACCGATCACTGTTAATATATACAAAATAGATAAATCGTCACACATTTCATGTTTAAGTCGTTAATTGTGGATGATAATTGACGTTTGTTGTATGTAATATACTGACACTGAGTTAGACACATATAATCGCCCAAACACGTGATATATGTGTGAGATTCATCACTACAATGTTGAATGATAGTTACGATGCGTGTAATGTGTCTCATATGTGTGATAATCGTGTATACTGTTCACATGTGTAGTACACCGTTGAATGATATTTAGGACATGTGTTACGATGCGTGTAATGTGTCTCATATGTGTGATAATCGTGTATACTGTTCACATGTGTAGTACACCGTTGAATGATATTTAGGACGTGTTTAACGTGTATCACATATGTGATACTCGTGTTTACTGTTCACATGTGCAAATATAAGGTTGGCTGATAGTTAGGATGCGCGTAACGCGTCACACATGTATGATACTCATGTATATGGTTCACATGTGCAGATATGATGTTGAGTGATAGATACGATGCGTGTAATGTGTCTCATATGTGTGATAATCGTGTATACTGTTCACATGTGTAGTACACCGTTGAATGATATTTAGGACGTGTTTAACGTGTATCACATATGTGATACTCATGTTTACTGTTCACATGTGCAAATATAAGGTTGGCTGATAGTTAGGATGCGATGACTGTCGTAAGGGTCAATCAAAAACCTAAATAAGCTACGTAGATAGCGTAAGTAGGGTATCGTATCCACGGGGAATTTGTGGTCAGTGTCACGTTTCTAACTAAGAACTAAATTAACTAGATTGGGGGTTTTGTGAATTTGATTATAAAAACTAGAAAGCTAATTAATAAAGTTGTAATCAATTCGAGAAAAAGTAACCTCTACCCGGAATCCCAATTACCCGTTTAACATCAAAACCTGTTTACTGATTCAGAACACCACATAGACATGGCCTCAGAATTAATGAATCTGATTAGTTATCAAGGATAGTTTTTAAGATTCACTATGCAACCTAATAACCCGTTTGATTGTATCAACTACCCGCCAATTTACCAACCCGCTAACAACGCAAGGAAGTTGCCAATACGCTTAATAAACGACAAATAATTCAAATACAATAAACGTTTACCAAGAATCCAACACGAGTGGTCAAGCTGTACCAGTTATACGAATCCGCAAACAAGAATTAATGCTAAACAATGTAAAAGTTCATCCGAGAAGCTACAGGAAGTTTAGCCGCTCATTGTTGTCATACTAGCTTCGGTAATGATTCGAGAATTACAAAACATGAAGTATCGACTTGAATGATGGCGTATGATGGAAAATAATGCTTTTTCGTTCGTCCAAAACCTGATTGCCGGCTGCTTGTTCCAGATGACAGCGAACAACCCTAAAAATCCCATCTTATCGATTAAAAACCTTTTCTTCTCGGCAACCTGGCCCGCGAGTCGCGACAGAGCACACATATCACCCCGCGTATCGCGGGGACAAGTATCTGGGCCGGCTTCATTTAACATCTTCAGGCGTGTCGCGGAGCTAACCATCTCCTGTGCCGCGTATCGCGGGAATGTCCCTGTTGACTTTTTTCTAGTTCAGCTCCATATGTTGACTTGTCAGCTCCTGAAACCTTCATTTTTCCCTGTTTTAAGCCCTGCTAAACACAAACGTCAGTATTCTATAAATAACCTAACTCCTACCACTTAACGTATGTAACGAACTAACACTTGACACTTAACACAATAAACTATGCTTATTTTAACTTAACATCACATCCCCACACTTATCTTTTTTCGTCCCCGAAAAATTATTCGCAATGGAATCACAATCAAAACAGATGGCTTTCGATATATTCAATTATATTATTAGACAAATCTAACCACACGTTAACCAGGATTGTAAATATACGATCCACTTAAACCCAACCGCCGGTTTCCAAGCCCTTATTTTCGATCCATTAAGTTCAAGTAATATATAGTTGTCTATGGATCCCACACTCAAAAGACTACGATTCCACCTATTCCCATTTCAGGCTTATAAGATTAAAAGATATTAAATCTACCGTCTTATATAAAAAACTCTTATGTTAGTCCAATTAAACTTTATGATGGAAGAATGGATGATATTGCGAGCTTACATGCTTTTGCATACGATCAGTTTAGCGGACATACGCCACACGAGTCACCATCCCCATGGTTAATGCCATAAACCTCACGTTTTTTTTTCTTTTTACATGTGCTCAGATGAATGGATGGAATTTTTTTTTTCAAGGCGCCACACTGTTTCGGATTTGTTTTCACAAAAAGAAACAGGTGTGCCAGTTTAATCGGAGAAACTTATAAGTTTTTTACTTATGACGTACCCCTTATACCTTCCACAGTCTCAGTTGGGAACCCACAAGACTCCTATTCTTAAGTTATTTTATATCAAATCTAAGGAACCTTTCAACCAGCTGGGCCTACCCACATATCCTAAGTTAGACGTGTGACCGATTGTTTCGTTATCTCATATATATAATAATCGAAAAGCCAATGATTCAATTATACCTATCATTTTCCATTTTTGTGCAAAAACTTTTACGGGACATTTTCTATTTTTCTATTATTTTTTTTTATTTTTTTTTATTTTTTTTAATTATGACACGACAACCTAAACTAGACACTAGTTTCCCCCTCCCCACACTTATTTCCTTCATTGTCCTCAATGAAGAAGGAAACTATGACTCAAACAAACTGAAAATAAAAATAGAAATAAAAATACAACAACAACAAATGGAACAGACTCCCCTGATTTCCTTGCCACTCTGCATCTGTCTAGTTCCACGCCTTCCAAAACGCCTCGCACTCCAATCATAGTTCCCAGCCAAATACGACCCATTAATAATTCTAGCAACATCACCAAACATAATCATAGCATAATAAATATATATATCAGCCCAACCGGTTAACCCTTACAATTTTCCCCAAAGATGTCGAATATCAAGTTAAGTACAAACCATCATCAGTTAAAACAAAATAAAGGGAAAAAAATACAAAAGATAACCAAAATCACCGGCGCTGATACTGCTAGAACCATCTACTCGTCATCACCATCCCTCTGCACCGGCTGATGTGGCGGAAACCAATCTGGGATGGGAACCTGCTGCTGCTCCAACATATACCTCATCATGTTCGACTGCATCCTAAACATATCCATCATGCTATCATAAACCGTCTCCAGTGTCAACGGATCAGGCCGCGGAGGCCTCAATGGATGCTGTGGCCTCGGCCTCTCAAGTCGAGGAACAATAACTTGACGCCTCGTGGAATGCCCAGCCTGCATGGCCACCGACGCCGGTGTTCCCCCGGTGGTAATACTTGCGGTGACATCTTCACCGGCTTCCATCTAATCGGATCATCTAACTCAACCACCCCTGTCAACTTCAAATCCTCTACATCGAACGGCCCAGTAGCCGGCCCCTCCGTCAGATGCACCTCGGGGTATCGTGCAAACACATCGGTTGCCATCGCAATCCGAGTGACATAAGTCCCCAACTCCAGCTCTGCACCCTGCCTCCGTCCTTTCGCAAACTGTGATAACAAAATCGTACCCAGATTCGCCTCCTTCTTCAACACTAAGCAGTACAAACAGAAAAGATCCATAGTGTTCACTTTATCCTGCCCACTCTTCCTTGCCAGTAACGTGCACGCCAAAATCCGATGAACATATCTCAGAAATGGATCCCTTATCGACGACTCTACTGCCTCCCCTGACCAAACACTATCAGCAATAGTATTCCAGAACAATGCCAACTCAGATTCCAGCACATACTCTGTCCGATAATCCTTCTTCTTCTTGCACGGCCCACGCAATGCACTCTAAAATAATTCTCCCTCAGCATAAAAACCAACCGCGCGTGCAAACTGCTCCACACTCCATACATAATGCTGTCTACCTAGGCTGAACGACAACGTGTAGGGCTCAAAGTATCGATCCATGTCATATTTAAATGTGGAATGAAACTCCGTTGTCAGCTCAGCGTACGGCGGATCATTGCATCTTAGCGCATCTAACCATCTCGGGCCCATGAATTCCTCCATTCTTTGCCTTTCCCCCATGGCTTCTAACATTTCCCAATTGAATGTTCTATGCTTATACAACTGCATCGTACAAAATTTATCTCTTCGCGCTAATTCATCTGTGCCCAGTTCAAAATCCAAAAGCGTATGATTCCGTAACACCCTTTGATCTATCGGAAGGATTGGTGTTTCCGGCATAGGAGGATTTTCCGGCCCACTATATCGAATCGGTTCCCGTATTCTCTTCCTTTTCTTTGACCCAGCGCGACTAGATCCTTCATCCGACATCCTGTCAAAAGAAACCACATTACACAATTAATACCATGTTGTTGAACTTGTAACCGTATAGCATTTCATTCGCGGTTACAAGTTCCAATCGAATGCCGACTTGTATTGGAAAATCATTTAAGTTGGTCAATCCGTTCGAATGGAGATTGAGTACGAACGAACCGACCGACAATTAAAATTCCTTTTCTAACTCGATTTCAGCTCTTAAGAATCAAAACCGGCATTCGACACGAGGTAGAAAGCTTTTTATAATTTTTCAGAATTTTTAATTTTTAATTTTTTTTCCAGTTATATATATATATACACAGAAATATACACCGTGCCCCGACTAAACCACCCAACCTAACTTTCCGCTCAACTCAATCGCCTCAACACTAATCATCGCCTTGTCCGCTCGTCGACATTGTTGTCCCTTTTTCACACCTTACCCTTAATTGTTCATCACTCAACGTACTGAATTCTAAACTCCTATTTTTGCTGCATCTGTCAACCTTTTCACACACTATACTTTCCCAACCAATTTCTTGATGCCAACTATCGATTCATATCTCCTTCCTATCTTAAACATCTTGCCGATTACTCACTCGCCTTCTATTCTCACTTCTTTATATCCTACACAATCCTCTGCAATGTACGTTTAGCATACTACACTAAATGGCAATATCTGACTAACTATCAAGCAACTCAATTTAAACTCCCTGCCCCCGAAACCTGCTCAACCCGACACTACTCGCAAAGCACTTTCAATGTCTCGTTTTATCGCAACTTCGGCCTAATTTCAACTTAACTTCCTGTTTTCAACCACTCTCAACTCAAAATCATCCCTCTCACCATTCAATCATTTACTACCCACTGACATATCTCGACTAAAACTCTAAAGGCATCCTAAGTACTCGTTTAAACGTCTCTCGACTCAAAATCCAACCTTCTACCGCTATCTGCACTACCCCTTTTTTCACAAAACAATTCAACCCAAAATTTGTCAAGACTGAACTAAACTCAGCCTAAGTTGAGATTCCT
The DNA here is from genome assembly GCF_002127325.2 of Helianthus annuus. NCBI lineage: Eukaryota > Viridiplantae > Streptophyta > Magnoliopsida > Asterales > Asteraceae > Helianthus > Helianthus annuus. The sequence continues at coordinate 168,390,633 of NC_035443.2, forward strand.
GAGCCATCTCTATACTCAAATATTTTCTTTCAATAATCAATCTCAACACCCACATAACAATCCTCAATCTTTCGATTAACCAAAATGTAAACAATTGAGAAAATGTAGCTTTCGTACCTGGGTTCCTTTGAACTGACAATAGAAAAATTAAGAATCTCTCAATTGAACAAGTCTGGTCGTTGCTTGAATGTCGACGGTCGTAATAGTGGTAGTCGCCAGCGGCGACGGTGGTGGTAAAAGACGGTGATGAATGGTGGATGACGGTTGGTATGATGGGTGATGATGGAGATCAGTGACCGTCGGTTTAAATGGTGGTCGATCGGAGGTAGAGAGGATGATTGATGGCGGTGGGTGTGGTAACCGGAGAGGTGAGTAGGGGATTAGGTGGAGAACAAAGGGAGTAGAAAGAAGTATTGAGGGTGACAGACTGAGCGAACAAAGGGTTTTAATTTGTGGGTTTGGGCCGCGATACGCGGAAAAACAAGAGCGTCTCCACGCGACACGCTGAGTTAATTTTTAACAAAATTTGACTTTTTTGACCTGAACTCTAGGCGACACGCGGAAATGATTATAGACCCGTCCGCGACACGCCTATGAACCAATTTTCCAGGAGTTTGCTTAAATTTTTGGTCTCCATGCCTTAGAAAATTTTTGGTTTTTCACTTGTTTACACCTCCTTCACCCCCCAAACGAGTTTTTATGATAATTTAGCTCTAAAAACATACCTGGGGCTCCTCTTCTGATGGTTCTCTTCCTCCTAATCATCTCATATCCCTGCAATACTCCGGAAACAACCCGAAAACAACCGAAAATTGTGCAAAAATGCCCCAAAAACTGATTTTCACCCCGAAAATCACCTTGTCCTACCCCCAAACGAGTGTGCGTTGCCCCCAACTGCACTAAAGCTTAACCAAACCACCCGAGCATCCCCACACTTGATTAACGGCACGGTTATACTCGAAAACTCACTAAAAATAGTCTAACTAACTACGAAAGCAAGAAAAATAATTACAAATAAGCCTTAGGCTGCCTCCTAAGAGCGCTAAGTTTTAGATCTTCAGCCAGATCGTACCTGTGCGATTTACTCAACATATTCGCGGACCGTGCTCACGTATAGCACCTCCACGTTCTTTCCAGGGCCGTTAATTTCTCGCGCATTGAAGTACGGCTTCAGTCTATGGCCGTTCACCATCTGGCGGATATGATCATCAAAGTCCTCAATCTCGACATCACCGTGTTTTCCAACTTTGGTCACACGATAAGGTCCTGTCCACTTACTCTTCAGCTTCCCAGGGAACAGTTTCAACCTGGAATTGTATAACCAAACAAGCTGGCCAACTTCAAACACTTTTGGCTTAATCTTCGCGTCATGCACTTTCTTCATCTTATCTTTGTATGCAGCAGCACAATCGTAAGCCTCATTCCTTATCTCTTCCAGTTCACCCAATGTCAATTGTCTCTCCTTACCTGCAGTATCATAATCAATATTAATCTGTTTAACTGCCCAAAATGCACGATGTGCAATTTCTACCGGTAAATGACATCCTTTTCCGTAGACCAATCGATACGGTGTTGTTCCAATCGGTGTTTTGTACGCTGTACGATACGCCCACAAAGCATCGTCCAATTTATTGGACCAATCCTTGCGGTCGGCTCGCACAGTTTTTTGTAAAATTTCTTTAATTTGTCGATTAGAAACTTCGACTTGCCCACTCGTTTGAGGATGATATGGAGTGGCAATTCGATGATCAACACCATATCTCTTAAGGAGTTTGCCAAAGTTGAAATTCTTGAAATGAGACCCCCCATCACTTATGATCACACGAGGGATACCAAATCTCGAAAAAATGTTCGATTGAACGAACTTGCAAACAACCTTATGGTCGTTAGTCTTGGTGGCAATGGCCTTAACCCATTTGGACACATAATCCACTGCCACCAAGATGTAAAGATTTCCAAACGAATTCGGGAATGGGCCCATAAAGTCAATTCCCCATACGTCGAAGATATCGACAACGAGGATTGGCTGCATGGGCATCTCATCCCGTTTCGAAATGCTACCCATCTGTTGACATCGTAAACAATTCTTAGCGTATTCAAACGAATCCCTAAACACCGTAGGCCAATATAGCCCACACGATAGCACTTTTCGTGCCGTTTTCTGTCCACTGAAATGTCCACCACATGCGGACTCGTGCACCAATGACAAAACTGATGGAATTTCTTCATCCTCAACACACTTCCGGATAATCTGATCAGCTCCAACTTTAAACAGATCCGGTTCATCCCATATATACTGCTTTGCTTGTGAAAGAAAGTGCGCCTTCCTAGATCTCGACCAATGGTCCGGAATGATACCTGAATGAGCATAACTAGCAAAGTTAGCAAACCATGGTTGAGTATCAATAGTAAGTAAATGCTCATCTGGAAAAGTTTCCAGAATGTCATGTTCAGGTCCTTCAATCTCATTCACCACTCGTGACAGGTGGTCCGCCACCACATTTTCGCTTCCCTTCTTATCTCGTATCTCTAAGTCAAATTCTTGCACTAAAAGGATCCACCTAATAAGCCTTGGCTTTGCATCCTTTTTCTCCATAAGATACCTGATGGCAGAGTGATCAGAAAACACAATTACTTTACTACCACAAATATAAGGTCTAAACTTGTCTAAAGCATAGACAACAGCAAGCAGCTCCTTTTCCGTGGTGGTGTAATTCAACTGAGCATCCGCGAGAGTCTTGCTCGCATAATAGATTGCCACCGGTTTCTTGTCAACTCTCTGTCCCAAAACTGCACCTACTGCGTAGTCACTAGCATCACACATTATTTCAAAAGGAAGTGACCAATTAGGGGATTGTAGGATGGGTGCTTCAACTAACTTTTGTTTTAGTGTCTCAAAAGATCTTTTACAATGCTTGTCAAAAACAAATGGGACATCTTTTAACAAAAGATTACACAACGGTTTCGTGATAACTGAAAAGTTTTTAATGAACCGTCTGTAAAAACCGGCGTGTCCAAGAAAGGAACAGACGCCTTTGACACTTGTGGGTGGTGGTAAGGTCGAAATTACTTGAATTTTTGCGTGGTCCACTTCAATCCCCTTACTCGAGACAACGTGTCCCAACACGATGCCTTCCTGAACCATAAAATAACTCTTTTCCCAACTTAATACCAGGTTTGTTTCAACACATCTTTTTAGCACTCGTGATAATTGTTCCAAACAGGCCTCAAAAGATGTGCCAAAGATTGAAAAATCATCCATAAAAATTTCCAAAGACTCCCCGACCATATCTGAAAAGATACTCATCATACACCTTTGGAAGGTGGCCGGGGCATTACACAATCCAAACGGCATTCGCCTAAACGCAAAAGTACCGTAAGGACAGGTAAACATAGTCTTTTGTTGGTCATCAGGATGAATAGCAATCTGATTATAACCTGAATAACCATCAAGAAAACAGTAAAATTTCTGACCTGCGAGCTTTTCCACAATCTGATCAATAAAAGGAAGTGGGAAGTGATCCTTTGAAGTTGCAGCATTCAACTTCCTATAATCTATGCAAATTCTCCACCCGGTTACCGGCCGGGTGGCCACTTCCTTACCGTCTTCACCTGTAACAATCTGAATGCCCGCCTTTTTAGGCACCGTCTGTGTCGGACTCACCCAAGTACTGTCCGATATGGGATAGATGATCCCTGCATCCAGCCACTTTAAAACTTCCTTTTTCACAATTTCCCGCATGTTTGGGTTCAGTCTTCGTTGAGCATCTCGAGCCGGTTTTGCTCCCTCCTCCGTGATGATCTTGTGCATAACAATGGATGGACTGATCCCCTTGAGATCAGCGATTGTCCACCCAATTGCAGCCCGGTTGGCTATCAACACTTCCATCAAAGCTTTTTCCTGTTCAAGTGACAAATTGGAAGCAATAATTACCGGTAGGGTGTTGTTGTCGCCCACAAAAGCATACTTCAAATGCTTTGGCAATTTCTTCAACTCGACTTGTGGAGGTGACTCAAGTGATGGCTTCAATTGAGTGTCAATATGATCCGGTAAATTCTCGACTTGATGTGTCCAAGTCGGCTTCAATTCCTTAGCAGCCATCACCTCCAACTCTTCTTCCGCATATTCCAATTCCACCTCTATTTCTGCCAAATCCCTGTCACAAACAAAACACGTCTCTATGGTGCATTCCCCACTTTCGTGAGGATAACACCCATCAATAATGTCCGCCATGAAACATTCATCATTGACTAGAGAATCAGATGCACGGGCAAAAGCATTTAATCGGACCTTACGATTTCCAAACGTGATGTTAACCGTACCATTTCTACAATCGATTAGTGCATCAGCGGTTGCTAAAAATGGTCTACCAAGTATGACATTAGGTTGTTTAGTATTTTCAATTTGCACGTAGTCTAAAACCAAAAAGTCAACCGGGTAATAAAACTCGTCAACTTTGACAATGACATCACGTAAGATCCCCCGGGGTAGTTTTAACGTCAAGTCGGCCAACACCACGGTGGTGTCGGCTTGCTTCAATGGTCCGAAGTCGTATTGATCGTATAAACTTCCCGGTAAGATGCTAACACTTGCTCCCAAATCCAGCAAGGCTCGACTCATCTTAAATTCACCCACTTGAATGGGGATTAGAGGAGCACCTGGATCTCGGAGCTTTGGTGGAAGATCACCCGATAAAACGACACTAACTTTTTCGGTTAAAGCTATCTTTTTCGGAAATTTGTTGTGCCGTTTTTGGGTGCAAAGCTCTTTCAAATATTTTGCATATGCCGGAACCTGCTTGATTGCGTCTAATAACGGGAGATTAATTTTCACTTGTTTAAAAACTTCCCACATCTCATCCTGTTGTGGGCCCCGTTTATTAACGACTTTTGTTTCCGGATTAATTAAAGCCTTAGGAAATGGTACGGTATTACCCTCCATACCCTTCTCCTTTTTATCACCCGGTTCAGTATCTATCACCCTATTATTTTCAAGAGTTTCTTTTTTATTCTTTTTAGGGCTAATAGGTTCCGGCTCCGCGTCGGACTTGTTTTCCTCATCAACCTCCTCCACAACACCTTCAACAAACTGTGGAGGAGTCCCAACCTGATTATCATAAACTTTCCCAGAACGAAGAATACTTACCTGATTAATTCTGGCGTTAGACGAACTCCCTTGATGTTGTGGATTCTTCGTGGTATCACTAGGTAATCGACTCGAATCTTTTCTCCCTTGTGCCATCTCGGTCGCCAGTTGGGCGACTTGCTTTTCCAATGCTTGATGAGATTTAGCTTGCACTTCTTGGTCTTTTTTCATTTGCTTCAACATTTCCATAATCTCCTGATTGGAAACCTCCTCGTTTGAAGTATTTGCCTTGCCTTGCTCCTGTTGTTGTTGATAACTTCTTTGGTTGCTCTTGTTGTAATTTCCTTGAGGGTAATTCTGATTATAATTCGATTGACGGTTCTGGTACGGCTGGTTTCCTTGATTCGGTACCTGAAAATGAGGATTCAATTGATTAGTATTACTATACCGAAAATTTGGATGATTACGCAAACCTGGATGATATGTGTTTAAATTCATATCATAATTCCTTTGCTCTCCATAAACCATGTTCACGTCCTCCTCAGCCGCTACAAACTGACCCGGACATGCATCCACCGTATGTCCCAAATCTCCACATGAATCACAAACCGGAAAGGTTTGCGTCGCATGCACTGCATCCCGTTCGCCCAAACCTCGAAATTTCGCTAACTGGCGTTCCAATGCCTCCTTTTCTCTCTCTAACTGAGCAACCCTTGCATTAGAGGCTCCTGTACTTGATGATGCCACAATTGGATACTTTTTATTCCTATCCGACTGTGCCTGCCTCTTCGAATCTGCTGCAACAATATCCAAATAATCCCAATCTACATCCACATGATTTTTCAAAAATGTACCCCCAGTGATAGCCTTAATATCCCGTCTATCTTCATTGGAAATCCCATCGTGGAATGCAGTAATCAACTCCCATCTTTGAATACCGTGATGAGGACAATTACGGATCAATTGATTGAACCGTTTCCAAGCCTCGTAAAGAAGCTCACCCGGTAATTGTTGGAACTCTCTGATTGCTAATCTCCCCGTTTTAGTTCTTTGCGGGGTATAGTACTCATCCAAAAATTGTTGTTGCAGCTCTTGCCATGTATAAATGCTAGCATATGGCAATGATGTAAACCAATCCCTCGCAGCATCTTTTAATGAAAACTGAAACAATACCAACTTAACCTGATCTGGCGTGAAACCGTGTCCCGCAATCATACCACAAACTGCCTCAAAATCTGCTATGTGTGCATATGGCTCTTCAGTACCTTTCCCGTGAAAGGTAGGTAGCATGTTCAGAATATGTGGTTTTGCTTCAAATGAATGTTCCACGTTACCCGGTGTGACTGGCATCACTATCGGTGATGCATGCTCAGCAATATGTGGCCTAAAGTGGCTCTCAACCCCTCGAATATTCGGATCCGGAAAACGAGGATCTCTTTGTCTTTGGCGAGGTGCAACCGGTGCCCTGTGAACCTGTGGCGGGGTTTGATAAGCATCTACTCCCCGTGGCTGTCTTTGTTGCTGATACATCGGTTGATTGCGATTAACTGGCTGATTTTGGTACCCAGCTGGATACCCCATATACCCATCGTTTATCCCCCATTCATCGTCTCCGTATCCATCATCCCATGTCTCTGTTCTTGCCCTATGATCCACTTGCTCAAACATAGCACCCGACCGGTTCGGGTGTGGCACCAGGTTTGGTTCATTCACGGTCCGTAAAGGATCGGGCTGTGGTGGTAATCGGCTTTCTAGAGAATAGAGTGGTCCACCAATAAAATGAAATTCTCCAGTTGGAGCAGAGGTAGGTTGGGTGGTTGTGCTTGATGAGGGTGCAAGGGGTGTGGTTTGTTGTTGTGGTTCAGATGTAAATGGAGGCGGTGGCATTGGTGGTAATTCAGTAGTTGATGTTTGTTGTGGTGTTTGCTGTTGTGGGGTGGATTGGTTTTCTGATGGATTCATAGTGTCTTGAATTGCTTTTCCTTTCAAGGCTGAACGAAGAAGAAGATTTTGGCGTGCGGTTTTTTCAATTTCGGGATCGAACAAGAGCGGAGAGGATCTTCCTGAAAACCGAGTATGCATGCAAAAAGATCACCTGCACACAAGTAAACAAGAAAACAAAGCGTAATACCGAACAAGACGAAACTAAATAAAAAGAAATATTTTTGGGTTTTTATGATTTTTTCAAAAACAATAAAAGAAACGACTACTACTAAACTAACACTAAGCGCACGAACTCCCCGGCAGCGGCGCCATTTTGATGACTGTCGTAAGGGTCAATCAAAAACCTAAATAAGCTACGTAGATAGCGTAAGTAGGGTATCGTATCCATGGGGAATTTGTGGTCAGTGTCACGTTTCTAACTAAGAACTAAATTAACTAGATTGGGGGTTTTGTGAATTTGATTATAAAAACTAGAAAGCTAATTAATAAAGTTGTAATCAATTCGAGAAAAAGTAACCTCTACCCGGAATCCCAATTACCCGTTTAACATCAAAACCTGTTTACTGATTCAGAACACCACATAGACATGGCCTCGGAATTAATGAATCTGATTAGTTATCAAGGATAGTTTTTAAGATTCACTATGCAACCTAATAACCCGTTTGATTGTATCAACTACCCGCCAATTTACCAACCCGCTAACAACGCAAGGAAGTTGCCAATACGCTTAATAAACGACAAATAATTCAAACACAATAAACGTTTACCAAGAATCCAACACGAGTGGTCAAGCTGTACCAGTTATACGAATCCGCAAACAAGAATTAATGCTAAACAATGTAAAAGTTCATCCGAATAGAAGCTACAGGAAGTTTAGCCGCTCATTGTTGTCATACTAGCTTCGGTAATGATTCGAGAATTACAAAACATGAAGTATCGACTTGAATGATGGCGTATGATGGAAAATAATGCCTTTTCGTTCGTCCAAAACCTGATTGCCGGCTGCTTGTTCCAGATGACAGCGAACAACCCTAAAAATCCCATCTTATCGATTAAAAACCTTTTCTTCTCGGCAACCTGGCCCGCGAGTCGCGACAGAGCACACATATCACCCCGCGTATCGCGGGGACAAGTATCTGGGCCGGCTTCATTTAACATCTTCAGGCGTGTCGCGGAGCTAACCATCTCCTGTGCCGCGTATCGCGGGAATGTCCCTGTTGACTTTTTTCTAGTTCAGCTCCATATGTTGACTTGTCAGCTCCTGAAACCTTCATTTTTCCCTGTTTTAAGCCCTGCTAAACACAAACGTCAGTATTCTATAAATAACCTAACTCCTACCACTTAACGTATGTAACGAACTAACACTTGACACTTAACACAATAAACTATGCTTATTTTAACTTAACATCAGTAACGCGTCACACATGTATGATACTCATGTATATGGTTCACATGTGCAGATATGATGTTGAGTGATACTTACGATGCGTGTAATGTGTCTCATATGTGTGATAATCGTGTATACTGTTCACATGTGTAGTATACCGTTGAATGATATTTAGGACGTGTTTAACGTGTATCACATATGTGATACTCGTGTTTACTGTTCACATGTACAAATATAAGGTTGGCTGATAGTTAGGATGCGCGTAACGCGTCACACATGTATGATACTCATGTATATGGTTCACATGTGCATATACGATGTTGAGTGATAGTTACGATGCGTGTAATGTGTCTCATATGTGTGATAATCGTGTATACTGTTCACATGTGTAGTACACCGTTGAATGATATTTAGGACGTGTTTAACGTGTATCACATATGTGATACTCGTGTTTACTGTTCACATGTGCAAATATAAGGTTGGCTGATAGTTAGGATGCGCGTAACGCGTCACACATGTATGATACTCATGTATATGGTTCACATGTGCAGATATGAAGTTGAATGATAGTTACGATGCGTGTAATGTGTCTCATATGTGTGATAATCGTGTATACTGTTCACATGTGTAGTACACCGTTGAATGATATTTAGGACGCGTGTAACGTGTATCACATATGTGATACTCGTGTTTGATGTTCACATGTGCAAATATAAGGTTGGCTGATAGTTAGGATGCGCGTAACGCGTCACACATGTATGATACTCATGTATATGGTTCACATGTGCAGATATGATGTTAAATGATAGTTACGATGCGTGTAATGTGTCTCATATGTGTGATAATCGTGTATACTATTCACATGTGTAGTACACCGTTGAATGATATTTAGGACACGTGTAATGTGTATCCCATATGTGATACTCGTGTTTACTATTCACATGTGCAAATATAAGGTTGACTGATAGTTAGGATGCGCGTAACGCGTCACACATGTATGATACTCATGTATATGGTTCACATGTGCAGATATGATGTTAAATGATAGTTACGATGCGTGTAATGTGTCTCATATGTGTGATAATCGTGTATACAGTTCACATGTGTAGTACACCGTTGAATGATATTTAGGACGCGTGTAACGTGTATCACATATGTGATACTCGTGTTTAATGTTCACATGTGCAAATATAAGGTTGGCTGATAGTTAGGATGCGCGTAACGCGTCACACATGTATGATACTCATGTATATGGTTCACATGTGCAGATATGATGTTAAATGATAGTTACTGTTTTGGTCAAAAATTACCGAAGCAATTTAGTGATCAAATTAGTTAAGTGAGGTAGTGTGCTGAAAAGTGTGTTGAAAATATGCTTGTTAGGTCCTTTGGAAAAACAGTGTTCAGGATACGGCTCAGGATATTGAGCTGTATCTATGATCAAACAATGAGCAATAAAGTAAAGTAAATGACACGAGATGTACGAGGAAAGCCCTTGATCAATCTAGATCGCCGGCATAAAACCTCGGGAGCTGACAATCGCAGCTGCCTAGTTCTTCTTATTGCTTTAAACTTCAGGATACAGTGTAGGATATAGATCAGATCGCTAAGTGTTACAATGAATTTTCTGAAAGTTGCGAGAGAGCAAGTGTTGAGTGTGTAGGGAGTGTGATTGTGATGTCCTAGTTGATCTGATATACCCACTATTTATAGTAACGAATTACAAACTAAAATTCCTATAAACATGGGATGCTCCGAATATTCCAATGTGAACGTTGTAGACCGAGTAATGCGGCTTCAACGGCTTCTTGTGAACGACTTGGACCGAGTCTTCAGTAGAAAAGGTCTTCATGAACGTTGCTAGCTTCTAACCCACGTACCTGCATTTAATTCCGTTAGTGATCCTGAGGATACCATTCAGGATGTTACCAATATCCTGAGTCAGCATCCCGGATGTAAACAGATACAATAAACAAGATATATATCAAGATATTTTCCAGGATATAGGCTCAGAATTTCACCCATAACAATTGTCCCCAAAAAATGTTACCGTTAAGTATCCTGGTCACTAACGGTTATATTTTTTCCCGAAGAACGAGGTAATTAAGTGATAAGACCCATGATGTGACTACTTGTAACCGACCAGCCTATATTTACTCATTGCTCCCTATATCTTCTCATGTATATCTCCATTTAGCTTTTACCAAAGAGAAAAAGGTAAAGACTTCTCTCTCAACTTCTTTTCTTATTCTCTCTAATATTCCGGCCACAATATGACAAGGCAGACCAGGTCTAGTTCCGGCGACTCCGCTCCCACGTTCATCCACCAAAATATTCTCCAGGATCCGGAGAAAGAAATTTGCACCTTCGACGGTGCACACTTATCGGCCCTTAAAACCTCCGGCATTTTCCCAAAAGGGACAGTGTTCCGGCCGTTTGATCGGGAAATCCGATCAGACGTGGTTTCCAATCTATGGCCGTTTGATCCTTCTCAGCATCACCTCCCTCCAGCATTGGGATCTCCTCTGCTTCGTCCTCATCCTCCAGCTCTGCCAATCTTGCCTTCCAACCCTCCACGTCCCATGAGCTCTTGTCAAAGGCAGGATCCTGAGCCTCCGCAGCCATTTGTAGTTGTATCTTGTACATAGCAGTTGCGGTAGAGACCTTGGCATCCTGGATGATCTCCTGCTTCTCGCCATCCATGTCATTTAGCCTTTGAGCAGCCTCATCCTTTGTAGCCCGGAGTTCCTTCTCAAGATCGGCTATCTTGAGATCCTTTAACACGCCCATTTGTTGGAGGTCGGCGATTTGGCTCTCCTGATCCTCGACGTGGCCAAGGTAGGTCTCAATCTCAGCAAGTTTCTGCAAAAGAGAAAAAAGGTAAGTTCAGGATCAAGTGATCCTCAAAAAAGGCAGAATAACAAGCAGGATATTAGAGAAGGATAACCAACAGGGGCAATGATCCCTACCTCATTGACATAGTCAAGGAACTGTTGGCGGATCAGGGGAAATCCTTGGAGATCCTCGGAAGTCTTCCTCTTCTTTCCCTTACCCCTAATGGATGCTTTAGGGGCTGAAGCGGAGGGACTGGCAGCAGAAGTCTTTCTCCTCGAAGACTTGACATTGGTGAGATCATCTATCCCAAACTTGGAGGCAGACTTGGCAGATTTGGCAGACTTCCCAACACCTACACAATCAAAACAAGATAAGTTCCCTTACTAATTAAACAATCTAGCATATAACTTACTTTTTACAAGGATACTTACTTGACATAGTGGCAGATGCGGAGGATACTTCCTGTGAATCTTGGACGGTGACTTGGAAACTTCTGACCTCAGGATTGAGCTTTTTAAAAGCTAAGACTCTTTCTCTTGCAGCAGGGGTTAACTTAAGATAAGCAATGGATATAGCTGCACAAAAAAAAAAAAACGTTAGTGATCCTCATCGTATGAGACAAGTCTGATAGTGATCCTTCCAGGATCCTCTACCCTACCATGAGTGGCCCATTCCTTGGGCAGATCCTTCCCATCTGGGATGGTATCCCTTCTAACAAAGAAAAAGCGACGCTTCCAGTTTGTGTCATTCTTAGTAACCTTGAAGACAGGGTGATCCTCCCCAGCTTTCCGTTTTAGCAGATATCGGCAAGAACCGAACGTGGTAAGATCATAAAGTGCGGCCAACTCTGCCATCCCCAAATCAATTCCCTTCTGCTCGATGATCCTCTCGAAGGTATACAGGACCCTCCAGATCATCGGCATAGCTTGGATATAAGATATGCCGGTTAAAGAAAAGAAGGATTGGGTAAAGGCTGGAAAAGGATACGAATACCCTATGGTGAACGGAGTAGCAGGAAAGGCCACCCAGACGTCTGAAACAAAGTCGCTCAAAGCAGTAGGTGTGAAGGATTTGAAAACAGCATTCGCCGGAAAGCAATGACGAATCCTGTCTACATGAGCATCAGTAAAGCAACATCTCTCCGTAGGAGAGTCCTTGATGATCCCTTGGCTTTTTAGGGGACTACTCTTCTTGGAATCCTTATGTGGAGAATTTCGAAGCAACATACTCGTGGTGGAACAGAAACAGAGTAAAAGCAGAAAAAACAGAGCAAGAGAAGGAAGAAAGGAAAGAGAGAAGAAGAGAATACCTGGTCAATCTTCGGTAGCAATTATAAAGGGAAGATATCTCGAATTTAAATGCAGAGTGATCCTAACCCTATCTCCTATTTATAATCATGATTTGCAGGGATTGTCACATCTATGACGAAAGGGTTGCAACGGCTAGTTCGATATTAACGGCTAGTTACCCGAGTCATTCGTTGCAGATAAGATCAAAGCAAAATATAACTCATTTATTTGCAATAAACTCCTTATATTTTGGGGGCAATTGTTAGGGCTGGATTTTTATCATACGTGATCCTTATACGTGATCCTAACCAGTGATCCTTGTTTCTTTGGCAGACAGTGATCCTCAGCAGGACTTCAGGATCAGGATCATGGACCATTGAAAGGATCCTCATGCTAATAGTTAACTTCGAGTAATACAACATTATTTTGCAGGAACATCTGGCAGGATACGCTCTTAGCATCATAATCAAGGGACGCGTCTTCACAATTATAGCACGAGCTTAATCAAAGATGGACGCTGCAAAGGATATGGAAACTTAGCTTGATTTAAGGGCGGCAATTTAGGCTAGATTGTCTTTTATTTCTAAAGGGGTAATGAGCTGATTATTAGTCGTTTTACCTAAAATAGGTCACCTACACTTGTATATATAACACTCTTCCTCATTCGGAAGAACACACAACACAACTCTCACACGCTTAGACACTCGAAACTATAGTGATCCTTGTACTCAGCTCATTATCATCCAAAGTTGTAACTATTTTTCTTATATTGAAGTTTGGTGATCGGTAGTTGCCATCACCCGAGGTTTTTTATGCCGGAGATCATACATTGATCAAGGGCTTTTTCCTCGTATAAATCATTGTGTCTTTGCATATTTCACATTGAAGTGATCCTTTACTTTTTCTACAAACCAAGCATCATACCCCATTTACATAAAGTTTGGTTGCATTATCCTTGTGTGATTTTTGACCAAAACAAGAATTTCACCCATAACAATTGTCCCCAAAAAATGTTACCGTTAAGTATCCTGGTCACTAACGGTTATATTTTTTCCCGAAGAACGAGGTAATTAAGTGATAAGACCCATGATGTGACTACTTGTAACCGATCAGCCTATATTTACTCATTGCTCCCTATATCTTCTCATGTATATCTCCATTTAGCTTTTACCAAAGAGAAAAAGGTAAAGACTTCTCTCTCAACTTCTTTTCTTATTCTCTCTAATATTCCGGCCACAATATGACAAGGCAGACCAGGTCTAGTTCCGGCGACTCCGCTCCCACGTTCATCCACCAAAATATTCTCCAGGATCCGGAGAAAGAAATTTGCACCTTCGACGGTGCACACTTATCGGCCCTTAAAACCTCCGGCATTTTCCCAAAAGGGACAGTGTTCCGGCCGTTTGATCGGGAAATCCGATCAGACGTGGTTTCCGACGAGTGGTTGTGTTTCAATGCTTTCCCCTTTACTCTAGGGCTACAATTTCCTTTTTCTGAATTTATCACCGAGTTCTTTGACGTCACAAAAATCTGTTTTAGTCAAACGATGCCAATGCTTTGGCGAGTCTTGTCCGTTCTTGATCAAATCAAGAACAACCACATCCCTGATCTCTCTGTTCATGATCTCCCACTAGCCTACCGACTTAGGTGCCACGGTTCTTGTCGATTCTTGTTTTATTCTACTTCCAGTGACCCACTAATCCTCCGAGCCACCAGGAATGAAGAGGAATGGAAATCCAAATTCTTTTTTCGTAAAAAGAGATTCAATCCCTGGTGGAGCGGATTATCCGGTGCATTGGTTGAAGAAGGGTAGGATTTAGGGTTTAAAGATGATCCTGCTTGTTATCCTGCTCTATATCCTGAACTGACTTTGTCGTTTTCTTGTACAGCTGATTTTAGGAAGCTAGCACCTCCCCTTGCAGATTCTCAGAAAAGAATAGACGCTATCAGGCTCCTTCCGGAAGCAGAGAGAAGTTTCAACCCATCTCCAGCAACTCCAAGCCCTCTTTCAAGCGCAACCATGTCTGGTAAGGATCCTGCAAGATATCCCGTAGACACATGTTTTTTATTTGATATCTTTAGGAAAGGTTTAGAATTTTACTCCCTGTGTGCAGATTCCAGCAAAGTTCCAGTCTATCTAGACCTTGACGAACTCGACAGCTATCCAACTCCAACCTTAGTCAAGAAGGAGGCTCCTACTGCCACCAGCTCCAAGCCACTTCCAGCTCCCAAGGCCAACCCAAGGACTCGTGCTACCACAGCGAAAAAGAGGAAGGGCCTTGAGGTCAGTGCTCCAAGCTCAGGAGGGTTCTCCTATGACGATCTCAGCTTCACCGATTCCTTAGAGCCGATGACATCCTTCTTTAACAAGGTAATATCCTGACGCATACCCTGCATATATATCCCGCACACATATCCTGCCTGGATATCCTAACAGGATATCCTGATAGGATATCTAGGTCATTATAGATATATAGATTCTAACTCATACCTGTTATTGATGCACAGGGCCTCCAGCATTTGCTCCACTTGTACAACGATGCATGTGGTACTGTCGCCCTTCATGAAGCCAGGATTAAGCAGCTTGAAACCACTGTTGCCGACCAAGGTGCCATCGCCGAGGCAAAGAGCCGGCACTATGAGGATAAGCTGAAAAAGGTCACCCAGGATGCTGAGCTCAAATTGGCCACCATGCAAATGGATCATGATCAGGCCATGATCAATTTCCGGGAAAGAATCAAGACTTCCGCTATTGTCTCCCTGCTACAAGCACGCATCAAGATGGCCTATGAGGCCAAGGAGACAGGTCTTGTTTGTCCATCCTGGCCAATTGAATCCTGGGTAGCCAAGCTGAAGGAGCTCGGAGGCAAGGCTGTACCACTCCCATCTGAAGCCGGTGAATCTTCCAAGTCAGCAAAGGTGGTGGATCAGGCTGGAGGCAAGAAGGATGTTGGAGCGGATGCTGGTGAGGATGCTGGACAGGATGCTGGAGAGGATGCCAGTGCTGAGAAGCCGGGGAAAGCAGGCGAGGATGCCGCTGTATGAGGGCAGCTGAGTGGGCGATGATGGATATTGATGCCTAGGCCGGAGCCCACTTTTTTTGTTAGGTTTGACGGTTGATGTGTTGAACAATTTACTTTTCTTGTCTGTTAAACAATTTTAATTTCCTGCACGTAGACAATATGACGCCCAAAGGTGGAGGGATCCTGAGTTTCAGGACGAAGCCCTTGGTCATCAGTTAGTATGGTTTGTTTTGGACAATACAACAGTTGGAGGTGGATGGGTCTCGGTTTGAGATGAAGCCTTCAACTGTTGGGTAAATATGGTGATGAACTATTAGTGCTCTTAGTGGATGGGCCTTGTTATTAGGTGAAACTAAGAGCACATCTTTTGGTATGTTAATAATATAACTCTTCCTTAGACTTTATTATTATTGTTATAAATTTCTCTTGTGAAAATTGTTTTGTTCAAACATTTTTGAGAACATATCACAGATATATCCTGGTAGATATCCTGAAAGATATGCTGATAAAGATATCAAAATACAACCTATTAATTGTCTAAGTAAAAAGGAGAGATCATACCAGAGATTCTTAGTGAATCGATTTCAATTCCTCATTATAGGCTTGTCCCCAGTGCACACTTATAAACTCGAATCCATCTTCAGAATAGTATGACGTATGTCCCCTGTACTTAACATAGAAACACAAATGTATTCATATTCTTGACTCAAATGAATTCCACATACCTCAGGGTAAAACCCTTGATATCCTGAAATGAACCCTTAGTATACTGGGGATAAACCCTGAGTTTCATGCGCTACAGGCGGGAGTGTATAAACTCCAAGACTTAGAAAGGTGAAAACCTTTAAACCTTAGAGAGTATGAAAATACCCTTTCGTGAGAGAGGGTGATCAATCCTCATATACCTTTAGAATTCAGGATATAGCCAACAGTAACGGAATTGTCAGCCACTTTTACATGGACTGGTCCCGCCACCTTGAACTATCCCTGAATAACTTGCGCTCCAGGCGAGGTGTTTAAACCCAATTCGGGAGAAAGGTGAATACCTTTAAACCTGTGAAGGGATCAGTATCCCTTAAACGTGAGAGAGGGGGCCAATCCTCTAATCTTCTGAGTTATCCTGAGTACACATCCTGGAGCTATATCCTGGAGCATATTCTGCAAAACAATTGTAAACTAAGGTGGGTGTTAGCTTGGCTAACACCCCTCCGATGCCTAAGTCAGTATTGGGTTCAAGATAATAAACATATATATTTAAAAGAGATAGGATACATACCATTCTGAGATAGGAATTAAATTCTATTCTTACTTGAAATAGAGCTTTAAGTGTACAGCATTCCAAGACCTTGGTAGCATATCCCCTTCCATATTCTTGAGTCTATATGCTCCTTTCACTGCTTCTGATTCAACTTCGTATGGTCCTTCCCATTTTGGAGCTAACTTGCCATCGGCAGGATTAGTAGTATTCTGAAAAGCCTTCCTTAGCACCCAATCACCCACTTTAAATCTCCTAGTCCTTATATTCTTGTTGTATGCTCTGGATATTCTTTGTTGATATGCTGCCATCCTTAGCCTTGCTGCGTCTCTTCTTTCGTCTATGGTATCCAAATCTTGACATAAGGCTTCAGGATTCTGTTCAGGATTCTGTAGGATAGATCTTGCAGTAGGTATCACCATTTCCGTTGGAATTACTGCTTCTGCTCCGAATACTAAGGAGAATGGGGTTTGGCCGGTTGCATTTTTTATCGTTGTCCTGTCAGCCCATAACACAAAGGGTAATTCCTCTGCCCATCTTCCTTTTTTGGCTCCAAGTCTCTTCTTTAAGTTGTTCACTATTATCTTGTTTGAAGACTCAGCTTGCCCATTCGCTTGAGGATGCACCGGAGTTGACGTTATCATCTTGATTCCCCAACTCTTGCAAAAGTCAGTAGTCCTTTTGCTTATAAACTGGGACCCATTATCACAAATTATTTCAGCTGGTACTCCAAACCTGGTCAGGATATTCCTCTTGATGAAGGAAACTACTTCCTGGTCTCTAACTTGCACAAATGCTTCAGCTTCAACCCACTTAGAGAAATAATCCGTCATTGCCAGTATAAAGACTTTTCCTCCCGGAGCTTTCGGTAACTTCCCTACTATATCCATCCCCCATTTCATGAAGGGCCAAGGGGATGCTACAGGATATAGTGGTTCCGCTGGTTGATGCAATATGTTACTATGCCTCTGACATGCATCACATCTTCGAGCATATTCTGCAGCATCTTTTCTCATTGTTGGCCAATAATATCCTGTCCTCAACACTTTTGAAAATAATGACCTGCCCCCGGTATGGTTACCACAATCCCCTTCATGTATATCCTGAAGTACTTCTTTGGCTTCAGGACCCTTCAAGTGTTTTGGTCAAAAATCACACAAGGATAATGTAACCAAACTTTATGTAAACGGGGTATGATGCTTGGTTAGCTATGAAAGTAAAGGATCACTTCTGTGATAAAGATACAAAGACACAATGATTTATACGAGGAAAAAGCCCTTGATCAATGTATGATCTCCGGCATAAAAAACCTCGGGTGATGGCAACTACCGATCACCAACTTCAATATAATAAAAATGTAGTTACAACTTCGAATGATAATGAGCTGAGTACAAGGATCACTGAGTGTCTAAGTGTTCGAGAGTTGTGTCGTATGTTGTGTGTGTTCTTCCGAATGAGGAAGATGGGTATTTATACATGTGTAGGTAACTTATTTTAGGTAAAATGACTAAATATCAGCTCATTACCCCTTTAGAAATAAAGATAATCTAGCCTAAATTGCTGCCCTTAGATCAAGCCATGTTTCCATATCCGGCACAACGTTCATCTTCAATTCAGCTCTTGCCATATTTGTAAAAGCGCGTCCCTGGATCATGATATGTAGGGCATATCCTGCTAGATGTTCCTGCAAAACAATATTGTAGTAATCGAAAGTGACCGTTAGTATAAGGATCACCTTAATGTCCCGTGATCCTGATCCTGAGGTCCGGCTGAGGATCACTGCCTGCCAAAGAAATAAGGATCACTGGTTAGGATCACGTATAAGGATCATTCATAGTAAAAATCCAGCCCTAACAATTGCCCCCAAAATATAAGGAGTTAAATGTAAATAGATGAGTTATATTTTGTTTTGAGCTTATCTCTAACGGACGATTCCGATTTACTAGCCGTTGTACATGGACTAGCCGTTAGGATATTTACGTCACTGATGTGACAATCCCTGCGAATCATCATTATAAATAGGAGATAGGGTTAGGATCATTTTGTATTTAAATTCGAAGTATCTCCCTTTATAATCGTCACCGAAGGCTTGATCAGGTATCATTTTCTTCTTTCTCTTCTTTGCTCTGTTCTTTCGTGCTTTTACTCTGTTTTTTGTTCAAAATATGCTGCTCCGGAATTCACCGCACAAAGGCTCTAAGAAGGATAGTCCCTTGAAAAGCCAGGGGATTATCAAGGATTCTCCTATGGAGAGGTGCTGTTTTACCGATATCCAGATAGACAAGATTCGCCATTGCTTCCCGGCGAATGTTGTTTTTAAGTCTTTTGATCCTACTGCTTTGAGTGATTTTGTTTCGGACACTTGGGTGGCCTTTCCTGCTACTCCCTTCACCATAGGGTATTCATATCCTTTTCCATCCTTCACCCAATCCTTCTTTAATCTAACCGGCATCTCTTATATCCAAGCTATGCCGATGATCTGGAGGGTTCTGTATACCTTCGAGAGGATCATCGAGCAAGAAGGGATTGATCTGGGGATGGCAGAGCTGGCCGAGCTCTATGATCTTACTACGTTTGGTTCCCACCGGTATCTGCTGAAACGGAAAGCTGGGGAGGATCACCCTATTTTCAAAGTGACCAAGAATGATACCAACTGGAAACGTCGATTTTTCTTTGTTAAGAGGGATTCCATCCCGGATGGGAAGGATCTGCCCAAGGAATGGGCCACTCATGGTAGGGTAGAGGATCCTCGAAGGATCACTATCAGTTCTGTCTCATATGATGAGGATCACTGATGTCTTTTCTTTTTTTTGTCTTTTTATGCAGCTATCTCCGTTGCTCACTTAAAGTTGACCCCTGCTGCCAAAGAGAGAGTGTTAGCTTTCAAGAAGCTTGATCCTGAAGTTCGAAGCTTCCAGATTATTATCCAAGATTCTCAAGAGATATCCTCTGCGTCTGTCACAATGTCAAGTAAGTATCCTCATAAAAAATAAGTTTTATGTGAAAGTATTTAATTTAACAAGGAGACTTATCTTGTTTTTTGAATTGTGTAGGTGCCGGAAAATCTGCCAGGTCTGTTAAATCTGCCTCCATGTTTGGGATAAGTGACCTTGCCAATGTCACGTCTTCTAAGAAGAAGAAGGCTCCTGCTGCCAGCCCTTCAGCCTCAGCCCCTAAAGCACCTGCCCGAGGTAAAGGGAAAAAGAGGAAGGCTTCAGATGATCTTCAAGGATTTCCTCTTCTCCGTCAGCAATTCCTTGATTATGTGAATGAGGTAAGGATCACTGCCCCTGTTGGTCATCCGTTTTGAATATCCTGTTTGTATGTCCTGTTTCTTTCGAGGATCATCCGGTTCTGTACTTACCTTATTCCCTTCTTTGCAGAAACTTGCCGAGATCGAGACATATCTAGGCCATGTTGAGGATCAAGAGAGCCAGATTGCCGACCTTCAACAAATGGGCGTGCTCAAGGATCTCAAGATAGCAGATCTTGAGAAGGAACTCCGGGCCATGAAGACTGAGGCTGCTCAAAGGTTGATTGATATGGATAATGAGAAGCAGGAGATCACCCAAGATGCCAAGGTCTCAGCGGCGATTGCTATGTACAAGATCCAACTTCAAATGGCTGAGGAGGCTCAGGATCCCACCTTTGACAAAAGCTCATGGGACGTTGAAGGTTGGAAGGCAAGGCTGGCGGACTTGGATGATGAGGAAGATGCTGAGGATGTCCCAAGGCTGGAGGGAGGTGATGCTGGCAAGGATCAAGGTGAAGATGCTGGTGGAGATGGAGCAGCGGAGAAGTAAGCTGCATGATTGGGCGATGATGGATATTGTTGACTAGGCCGGAGCCCAATTTTTTAGGTTTTTCGGTAGTGGTTTGTGGTTGATGGTTTGTGAACAATTATGGTCTGTAATCTCTGAACAATAGTTTCTTAGGGTTAAGGATCCTGGATCCTTTGAACAATAGGTAGGATTACACATGGTGGAGGGATCCTCTGTTTGGGGGATGAAGCCGTTGTGATCCTGCCGCCTTTTAATTTCCCTGCAATACTTTTGAACCTATTATCATGGACACCCTTTACCTACCCCAGCGGACGGGCCACGTATTGCTGGTAGATGCTTTGGGTAGGTAATTTTGACAACTTTTTGAAAGGGTTAAAGATCCTTTTGTTTAATAAATAAAATCTTAAACTTTTGTCGCTTATCTTGTGTTGTTATCCTTCAATAATCCTCTTATTTCTCAATAGCTATATTTGTTAAAATGACAAGAGTTGACAAAGTGTTAAATAATCTTAGGATATGATCCTGGATCAAATATCCTTATATTGAAAATTCTTAAAGCGTTTTAGTTCAAGGATCATAGGTTCGGTTGTCAAAGTATAAGGGTTGGTTAGGATAAAGAGTATAGTCAAAAATAGTCAAGGATCATACCTGAGGATCCACGTAAGGATCCTAACCTTCAATCAAGACAACATAGATAAGACTTTGATAATTAATAAGGATTAAAGATCCTTATATGTTTAGACTTCCAAAACCTGAAAAGTGAGATGTAACTTGGGACTAAGCCAATGTAAAAGATAAATGAGTAACTGGGGACATGCCCAAAGTATAACTGAGGATGATTCCAGAGGATCACTGGGGACAAGCCCAAAAAGATAACTGGGGATGATCCCGGAGGATCACTGGGGACAAGCCCATAGGATAACTGGGGACAAGCCCAAAGGATAACTGGGGACAAGCCCAAAGGATCGTATGTAAACTGGAGTATGGCCCTTTCTGGCAACTATCCAAACTTAGTGACATGAAAATGTCAAAACCTTAGCTAACGTGAAAACGTTAGAAACCTTAGGAACGGATGTATGGTGCGTCCACCATTATACGTAGGATCCTGGGTATAGCCAGTACGATGAGGTCGCCAGCCCCGAAAGTGGGTACTGATCCCAAAGACGTGAACTATATCAGGATCATCGTGCGCTGCTGGCGGAAACTGGGGATAATCCCAAGGATAACTGGGGTTGGACCCGAGGATCTGTGATGCTTTTGAAGATCTTTGATGATATGCTGAAGATACCTGAACTATCATAACTCAAATGGTTTGTGAGTAGAGGATGAAGGATACATGATCCTTATCCTTAGGCAAAAAGTAAGAAAATGCAATAGTTTTAGGATAAGCATATTACCTGAGTAAGGATCACCGATATCTCCAGGATCCTTCAAGGATACTTCAATGTAAGGATCACATGCAGGAAGGATCATGTTCACATGAAATATTTCTTTAAGTGAACAGCATTCCAGGCTCTTGGTAACAAGTTTCCTTCCATGGTTAGCAACCTGTATGCCCCCTTTCCTGCTTCAGCTTCAATCAAGTAGGGACCTTCCCATTTTGGTGCTAGCTTCCCGTCAGCAGGATTGATGGTATTTTGAAATGCTTTTCTCAACACCATATCTCCGACTTGGAACTTCCTTATCCTGACATTCTTGTTGTAGGCACCAGCCATCCTTTGTTGGTAGCTTGCCATCCTTATCCTAGCTAGATCCCTGTTTTCCTCAATAGTATCCAAATCCTGAGCTAGGATTGTAGCATTTTCTTCAGGATCACGAGCACTTGTTCTAGCAGTTGGGATCACCATCTCTGTTGGGAGCACTGCTTCTGCCCCAAATACTAAAGAGAAGGGTGTTTGACCGGTGGCATTCTTGGGAGTTGTCCTATCAGCCCATAGGACATAAGGTAATTCTTCTGCCCATTTCCCTTTCTTGGATCCTAGCTTCTTCTTCAGATTGTTGATGATGATCTTGTTGGATGATTCTGCTTGACCATTGGCTTGTGGGTGAACTGGTGTTGATGTGATCATCTTGATTCCCCAACTGTCACAAAAGTTAGTGGTTCTGCTTCCAATGAATTGGGAGCCATTATCACATACAATTTCAGAGGGAATGCCAAATCTAGTTATAATGTTTCTTTTAATGAAGGATATGACTTCCTTTTCTCTGACTTGAGCGAAGGCTTCAGCTTCTATCCACTTGGAAAAATAGTCAGTCATGGCAAGCATAAATACTTTTCCACCAGGTGCTTTAGGGAGCTTGCCAACTATATCCATTCCCCATCTCATGAATGGCCAAGAGGATGGTATGGGGTGTAGTAATTCAGCTGGTTGGTGAAGGATATTGCTATGTCTTTGGCAAGGATCACATTTCTTAGCATACTCTATAGCATCCCTTTTCATGGTTGGCCAGTAGTATCCTGTTCTAAGGATCCTTGAGAATAATGCCCTGCCCCCAGTGTGGTTTCCACAATCTCCTTCGTGGAAGTCTCTCAACACTTCTTCAATTTCAGGATCCTCGATACATCTTAAATATGGTCCTGCAAGGGATCGTTTATACAGTATGTTATTTAAGATTGTAAATTGAGATACCTTGATCCTGAAAGCTCTAGGATTTTCTCCCATTGGGATCTCTCCATTTTGCAAGTATCTCATGATTGGTGAGATCCATGATCCTGAATAAGATTGGGCTTCTTCACTAGGGATCATTGCAGTATCCTCTTCTATTTCCATGGCCACCTGATTTTCAATAGCAGGAGCCAGGATATGGATGATAGGGATACTTATATCTTCTGGAATCTTCAAGGATGATCCTAAGTTGGCCAATGCATCGGCTTCCGTGTTCTCCTCCCTTGGTACCTGTGTTAAGCTAAAAGAAACAAAAGAGAGTGCCAATTCTTTGACTATCTCTAAATATTTGGTTAGTTTTTCACCTTTAACAGCATAGGATCCGTTAAAGTGATTAGTGATCAATAATGAATCTACATATACGTTAAGATACTTTACCCCCATATCCTTAGCGATTTGTAAGCCAGCAATTAAGGCTTCATACTCAGCCTCATTGTTAGTTGCTTGGAACTCACAGGCTATGGAGTGGGGTATTATGTCCCCCTGTGGCGATTTTAGTAGGATCCCTAGCCCTGTGCCTTTGATATTTGAGGATCCGTCAGTGTGTAGGATCCAAGGATCCTTGGTCTCATCCAGCTGTTGGACCTCCAATTCTGCTTCCTTTTGTAGATCACTACTGAAATCAGCCACAAAGTCAGCTAATGCTTGAGATTTAATGGCTGTTCTTGGTTCGTATCTTATATCATGGGCACTAAGCTTTACTGCCCACTTAGCCATTCTCCCTGACATATCTGGTTTCCTGAGGACATTCTTAATTGGAAAATTAGTTTTAACAATGATAGTATGGGTTTCAAAATAATGCCTTAACTTAGTGGATGCCATGATCAATGCAAGAATAAGTTTTTCGAGGTGTGAGTACCTGGATTCGGCATCAAGCAAACTTTTACTTACATAGTAGATAGGATATTGTGTACCTTCATGATCCTTGACAAGGACTGCACTTACAGCGGTTGAGGATACCGCTAGGTATAAGGATAACACATCTCCTTTCTCCGGTTTTGCTAATGCTGGTGCTGAGGACATATATTCTTTAAGGGCTTGTAAAGCATTCTCATGCTTCTCAGTCCATTCGAACTTCTTATTCTTCCTTAGGATATCGTAGAATTCTTTGCATTTTTCTGAGGATTTCGATATGAATCTGTTCAAAGCTGCTATCCTGCCTGTCAGTCTTTGAACATCCTTGGCATTGGCAGGAGATTTGATATTTATAAATGCTTTGATTTGTTCCGGGCTTGCTTCAATGCCCCTCTGGGTTACCATGTATCCTAAGAACTTTCCTGCCTTAACACCAAAATGGCATTTTGAAGGATTAAGTTTCATGTTGTAACTATCAAGGATATCGAATGCTTCTTCCAAGTCCCTTAGGTGATCCTCAGCTTTCTTTGACTTGACCACCATATCATCTATGTACACCTCCATAGTTTTTCCAATTTGATCTTTGAACATCATATTTACCAGCCTTTGATATGTTGCACCTGCATTTCTTAGTCCAAAAGGCATGGCAGTATAACAATATAAACCGGTTGGGGTCATAAAGGCTGTATCCTCTTGGTCAGATGGTTCCATCTGGATTTGTTGGAACCCAGATGATGCATCCATAAAGGTTAACAGTTCATGCCCCGCTGTTGCATCCACCATGGAGTCAATGTGGGGTAATGGGAAAGGATCCTTGGGACATGCCTTATTCAAATCAGTGAAATCGACACATACCCTCCACTTTCCGTTCTTCTTTTGGACAACAACCACATTGGCTAACCATTTAGGATACTTTACCTCTCTGATCATACCTGCTCGAAGTAGTCTCTCTACTTCTTCTTGGATAATGGCATTCCTTTCTGGTGCAAACTTCCTCCTTTTTTGATGGATTGGCTTGATAGACCTGTCAATGCCAAGTTTGTGAGTAATTATATCCTTAGATATACCTGTCATATCTTCATGTTTCCAAGCAAAGGTAGATTTTCTTCTTTTGAGGAAGGATATCATGTCTTCTTTCATCTTGCCAAGGATCCCTGATCCGATATAGATTTTCGATTCAGGATCACTAGGATCCAAGAGGATTTCATCTACATCTTGTTCCCTTGCCTCCAAGACGTTCCTTGGAGGATACTGTAATTGCTATTGCTCCCTTGGCTTCGAGGTTGGCTTCATGGATGAGGTATAGCAATCCTTAGCTTCTTGCTGGTCACTGTCGATCTTGATTATCCCCCATGGGCTAGGGAGCTTCACACATTGATGGTAGGTAGATGGAACTGCTTTCATGTCATGTATCCAAGGCCTGCCAAGGATAACGTTGCAACAAGATAAACAGTCAATAACACAAAATTTTTGGTAATTATGTAATCCTTCCACGTAGATTGGGAGTTTGATGTCCCCCAGGGTTTTCTTCGTTTCTCCACTGAATCCTACAAGCACGGAGGATCTTGGTGTGATGTCTGATTCTGGGATTCCCATCTTCTTCAAGACATCAAGCTGGATTATGTTCACTGAGCTCCCTCCATCGATAAGGATCCTTCTGAGACGCTTGAGGTTCTAATAGGCCTTTCTCCATTATCCATTTTTGATTCTTTTGCATGTCTTTTGGCCGCTGAGAAGGATGTTCCACAAATGTCTGATCCTCCGGATATGAAGTTAATCACTTGTGCGTTTGCCGGAGGTGCTGGAGCCTTTTCAGGGATCCTTTCAGGATCCTGGGTCCTTTGCTTTTTTCTTCCCAACAATTCCTTTAGATGCCCCTTGCTTAGCAGGTATCCAATTTCTTTTCTTAAGGCTATGCAATCTTCAGTTAGATGCCCGAAATCCTCATGGTATGCACACCATTTGGACTTGTCTTTAGTCCCGGATGGTTTATCATTCTTCCTGGGCCACCTAGCCTTTTCACCTAGATTCTGCATTGCAAGGATTAGTTCATGATTATCAACGGAAAAACAATATTCTGAGATTGGAGGATATTCTTCATCATCCTCTTCTTGGTCGACAGCATGCACATTCTTGTTCTCGTTTCTATGGTAGGATTTGAATTTGTTGTTTTTGAAGGAGGATCCTTGCTTATCCTGTTTTGAGGATCCTACTTGTCTCTCCTGGATCCTCTTGTCATCCTCTAGCCGGATAAACCTGAGTGCTCGAGTTCTTACTTCATCTAAATTCCTGCAAGGTGTCATAACAAGATCATCATAGAATAATGAATCCTTAAGAAGTCCCATTTTGAAGGCTTCAACAGCCGTAGCCATATCCAAGTTGGGAATATCCAAGGATTCTTTACTAAATTTAGTTATATAATCCCTTAATGATTCATTATTATTTTGAGTTATCCTGTACAAATCACTGGTTAATTTTTCAAATTTTCTACTACAAGAGAATTGGTTATTGAATAAATTAACTAAATTAGCAAATGAAGTAATAGAGTAAGGGGGAAGACTTAGCAGCCATTTAAGGGCTGATCCAGTAAGAGTAGATCCAAATCCTTTACATAGGCATGCTTCCTTCAATTTTTCTGGGATAGGATTGATCTCCATCCTTTCCCTGTATTGTGCTATATGCTCCTCTGGATCCGTTGTGCCGTCATACAACTTCATGGTAGGGATATGGAACCTTTTGGGTACCTCTGCATCACAGATTGGTGGTGCAAAGCGAGATACCTTGTGGCTCCCATCTGCAATCTCTGGGATAGGCTTGACTACCCCTGGAACACTTGAGATCATGTCCTTTAGTTTCTGTAGTTCCCTGGCCATAACATGATTGGTACCTGTATCCTGCATGAATCCAAGGTTAGTAGTAGGATAATTATTTAAAGTGTTACCTCCCATTGGGTTCAAGTTAGGGAATCCAAATTGCTGGGATTCTGGGACAACGGAGGGACCAGTGGAAGCAATGGTCTGCATTGGAATGAAGTCCCCTTGATGGACATCTAGACTCCCTGTTTGCAAACTTTTTAGGGATCCTGGCATCTGTAAGGATCCTGGTATCTGGGATGATCCTGGAACGAAGGAGGATCCTTGAACCTGGGATGATCCTGGAATAAAGGAGGATCCTTGGCCCTGGAATGATCCTGGGATAAAGTAGGATCCTTGAAACTGCTGTGCCCCCGGATAGGCTCCCGGATTCATGAAGGATCCCATATACTGAGGATAGGATCCTGCTGGCTGAAAATACGAGCCCGATGTCTGAGTCATTGCTGCTGACTTGAGATGTAATCCTCTCGTTTCCCCTGTGATCTGTACGTCTGGGATCCCTGATGGCTGAGAGGTGACCATTGGAGTCTCAAAACTCAAGGATTTTGGCATCAGTGGGGAATAATCCTCTGCCGCTTTCTTTAGTCTTTTGAGATCTCCAATCTCCCTGAGGATCCTGTCATTAGTTTCATCCTGCCGCTGCATACGATCCTTCATCTGCAAAATTAAAGCAAACACATCACTAGTACTGGGAATAGAAGAATTCATAGCAGAAGAAGATGGAGGTTTAGAGAAAGAAGGGGTTGGTCTCTTCTCAGCATTTCTCTGGGATCCTGCCGGTGGAGGAGGTAGAGTGGTTTGTGCTGAGGTGACTGCAGACATCGCCGTGGAGGTGTTCTTCAATGATGAAGCCATGTAATTCTTTGAAATGATTTCGAACAAAAGATTTTCTTTATGAATGAAGCACCAATTGCCCCACGGTGGGCGCCAAACTGTTTTGGTCAAAAATCACACAAGGATAATGTAACCAAACTTTATGTAAACGGGGTATGATGCTTGGTTAGCTATGAAAGTAAAGGATCACTTCTGTGATAAAGATACAAAGACACAATGATTTATACGAGGAAAAAGCCCTTGATCAATGTATGATCTCCGGCATAAAAAACCTCGGGTGATGGCAACTACCGATCACCAACTTCAATATAATAAAAATGTAGTTACAACTTCGGATGATAATGAGCTGAGTACAAGGATCACTGAGTGTCTAAGTGTTCGAGAGTTGTGTCGTATGTTGTGTGTGTTCTTCCGAATGAGGAAGATGGGTATTTATACATGTGTAGGTAACTTATTTTAGGTAAAATGACTAAATATCAGCTCATTACCCCTTTAGAAATAAAGATAATCTAGCCTAAATTGCTGCCCTTAGATCAAGCCATGTTTCCATATCCGGCACAACGTTCATCTTCAATTCAGCTCTTGCCATATTTGTAAAAGCGCGTCCCTGGATCATGATATGTAGGGCATATCCTGCTAGATGTTCCTGCAAAACAATATTGTAGTAATCGAAAGTGACCGTTAGTATAAGGATCACCTTAATGTCCCGTGATCCTGATCCTGAGGTCCGGCTGAGGATCACTGCCTGCCAAAGAAATAAGGATCACTGGTTAGGATCACGTATAAGGATCATTCATAGTAAAAATCCAGCCCTAACATCAAGCATCTCAAGTATGGTCCTGCAAGAGATTTCTTGTATAAAATATTATTTATAATAGTGAATCGTGATACCTTCATCCTAAATGCCTTAGGATTTTCATTTTCGGGGATATGTCCTTCCTTGAGATATCTCATAATTGGAGTTGTCCAGGATTTGGGATCCTCTTCAGGATACACCACTTCAGGATCTTGAATACTTGCTATTTCCTTATGCTGAGGATCCGTTGCAGGATACAGGATATGTAATATCGGTATTGGGATTCCTTCCGGTATCCTGATTGATGATCCCAAATTTGCCAATGCATCTGCTTCAGCGTTATCCTCTCTTGGTACCTGTTCAAGCGTAAAAACATCGAAATATCCTGCTAATTTTTTAAGAATACCGAGGTATTCCATTAGTTTCTCACCCTTGACTGCATAGGATCCATTAAAATGATTAGTAATTAACAGAGAATCAACATATACTTGCAAATTCTTGATATTCATACTCTTAGCCAATTCTAATCCTGCAATTAAAGCTTCATATTCTGCCTCATTGTTAGTAGCAGGGAATTCACATCTAACAGCCTGGGGTATTATGTCCCCCTGTGGCGATTTTAGTAGTATTCCTAATCCTACTCCTCTTACATTAGATGCACCATCGGTATATAATGTCTAGGATCCTGAGGATTCTCCAAACTGTTGAACTTCTAGGTCTACCTCATCCTGAATGTCACTACTAAAATCAGCCACAAAGTCAGCTAAAGCCTGAGACTTTATGGCATTTCTAGGTTCATATACTAAATCATAGGCACTTAATTTTACTGACCACTTAGCCATTCTACCTGACATTTCTGGTTTCCTAAGCACATTTTTAACAGGATAATTAGTTTTAACATGAATCCTATGTGTTTCAAAATAATGTCTAAGCTTTGTTGATGCCATTACTAGAGCTAGTATTAATTTTTCTAGGTGAGAATATCTAGTTTCAGCATTTAACAAACTTTTGCTAACATAATAAACAGGATACTGCTGACCTTCGTGATCCTTTACGAGTACTGCACTTACTGCATTCCCTGATACTGCCAGATACAAGGATAATGGTTCACCATCCTCAGGCTTCATCAATAGAGGTGCGGTTGAGAGATACTGCTTCAAATCCTGCAGTGCTGCTTCATGCTTCTCACCTCATTCAAATTTCTTGTTCTTCTTCAGGATATCATAAAAGTCTTTGCATTTTTCTGAGGATCTTGAGATAAACCTGTTTAAAGCTGCTACTCGGCCTGTCAATCTTTGTACGCCCTTCATATTTGAGGGTGATTTTATATCCAGGATAGCTTTGATCTGCTCTGGGCTTGCTTCTATTCCTCTTTTGGTTACCATATATCCTAGAAATTTTCCTGCCCCCACTCCAAAATGGCACTTTGCAGGGTTCAGCTTCATGTTATACTTGTCCAGGATATCAAATGCTTCCTTAATATCCTGGAGGTGATCCTGAGCTTTCTTTGATTTTACCACCATATCGTCAATGTACACCTCCATGTTGTCCCTCAGTTTGTCTTTGAACATCATGTTTACCAATCTTTGGTATGTTGCACCTGCATTTTTCAAACCAAAAGGCATAGCTGTATAACAATAAATACCTGTTGGTGTCATAAAGGCAGTATCCTCCTGGTCAGAAGGCTCCATTTGGATCTGTTGAAATCCTGAGGATGCGTCCATGAAGGTCAGCATTTCATGCCCGGCAGTGGCATCTACCATTGCATCAATGTGGGGGAGAGGAAATGGGTCTTTAGGACAAGCTTTGTTCAAGTCTGTGTAGTCTACACAAACTCTCCATTTCCCATTTTTCTTCTGTACTACAACCACGTTTGCTAGCCACCTCGGGAACTTAACTTCTCTGATCACCTGGACTTCAATAATCTCTCAACTTCCTCTTGGATAATTGCATTCCGCTCAGGGGTGAATTTTCTTCTCTTTTGTTGTATAGGCTTGAATGACCTGTCAATTCCAAGCTTGTGAGTAATAATGTCTTTAGATATACCTGTCATATCTTCATGCTTCCATGCAAACGTTGACATCCTGCATTTCAAAAAGTTAATTAATTGTTCTTCAATATCCTGAGGGATATTGGTTCCCAAGAGCACCGAAATATCGGGATTATCCTGGTCCAGGATAATTTTCTTCACATCCTGCTCCGTATCCTCCACGATATCCTGGGCCCGCGTCTTTAATTGCTATGCTGCACTAGGTTTGGTTGAGGATTTCATCGAGGATGAGTAGCATTCTTTCGCCTCCTGCTGATCACTGTCGATCTTGACAACCCCCCAAGGGGTAGGGATCTTGATGCATTGGTGATACGTTGATGGAACGACCTTCATATCGTGGATCCAAGGTCTTCCTAGGATAATGTTATAGCATGATAGAGAATCCATCACACAAAATCGTTGCATCTTGTTGACTCCTTCAACATATACTGGCAGCCTTATCTCTCCCACTGTGTTCCTAGCTTCTCCACTGAAACCAACGAGCACAGTAGACTTCGAAGTGATATCCATCGGAGACACATTCATCCTCTTCAGAGTCTCCAGTTGTATGATGTTAACGGAGCTGCCATTATCAACCAGTATCCTGCGTACAAAGTGGTTAGCCACATATAATGTTATTACCAGAGCATCATGGTGAGGATCCTGGACAGTATCCCTATCATCTGCATCAAAAGTGATCACTTTGTCAGTTGTGAGCGTAGTCATCCTGATAGGTTTGTCTCCCCTTTCGGCCTTAGCTTCCTTTGCATGTCTCTTGGCCGCCAAATACGAAGTTCCGCAAATGTCGGATCCTCCCGAAATGAAGTTGATTATCTTGGCATCGGCGGGAGGTGATGCCGCTCGCTCAGGATCCTTCTCAGTATCCTGACCCTTATTCTTCTTCTTCCCTAAGAGATCTTTCAAATATCCCTTGCTTAGAAGGTAACTGATTTCTTTCCTCAGAGCGATGCAGTCCTCAGTCATATGTCCAAAATCTTCATGGAAAGCACACCATTTTGACTTGTCTTTCCAATCTGCTTTTTGTTGATTCTTCCGAGGCCACCTGGCTTTATCTCCCAAACCCTGCATAGCATACATTAGTTCAGGTATATTAACAGAAAAACAATATTCAGATAATTCAGGATATTCTTCAGGATCCTCGTCTTCAATAGCATTCACTCTCTTGTTATCATTTCTGCCGTATGGCTTAGAGCGATATGGTCTATATGAGGATTCTGATTTCCTGTTAGTCGATTCATATGTCGAGGATGCATTCATCTTTTCTTGCATTTTCCTGTCATCCTCTAACCGAATATATCTTAGAGCCCTGTTCCGGGCTTCATCCAGGTTCCTGCATGGGTTCATTACAAGGTCTTGATAGAATTGAGAATCCTTTTGCAGCCCCATCTTGAAAGCTTGCACAGCCGTTGCAACATCAAGATGAGGAATGTCTAGCGATTCCCGGCTGAACTTGTTCACATAATCCCTAAGGGATTCCTGAGGTCCTTGTGTTATCATTTAGGAGCCATTTCAAAGCCGATCCTGTCAAGGTTGAACCAAAACACTTGCACAAGCAGGCTTCCTTGAGATCTGGAGGGATAGGGTTGATCTCCATCCTTTCCCTATACTGGGCAATATGCTCTTCAGGATCCGTGGTTCCGTCGTAGAGTTTCATGTTCGGAGTCTGAAATCTTTTTGGGATTTCAGCATCACATATAGGATGCACGAACCGAGATACCCTGTGGCTATCCTGGGACACTTCAGGAATTGGCTGCACCACCCCAGGTACACTGGATATCATATCCTTTAATTTCTGAAGTTCCCTGGATAATTCTGACGCTACAGTTGTATCCTGCAAAGATCCAACACTGTTAGCGGTAATAGCATTATTATTATTTGATATGTTACCCGTTAGAGGATTTTGCCCATATCCTGAAGCATATCCTGAGCTCCTCACAGTCGATATCCTGACCGAGGAGGGTATTTCAGGAGTATGATTCTGAGGAAGGCTGGGCACGATATTCCCCTTGTTATCCTCAGCATACACAGCTGAACTAAAATTCAACACTCTGGGATGTAATGGAGTGACATTATCCTCAGCAGATCTGCTTGAGCCAGACTTCAGGAGTTGTATTTCCCTTAAAAGCATTTGGTTTGTTTCCTGTTGCTGCCTCATTTGTTCCTGCACACTTCCAAACAAGGTTAGAATTTCATCGTTAGAAGCTAAAACAGGAGCAGATCCCTGGACACTCCGGGTAGGGATAACATCTTGAGATTGTGTAGAGGCTGGCATCCTTGGAGGAGGCGGTGGAAGCACCGAACCAACTGTTGCAGAAGTTGTAGCAGACACAGTAGAAGAGCTCATGTTTGATCTTGAGGCCATTGTAAACAATGTGGCAAAAAGTTTTGAAAACAGAAAACCGATTAATGATTTCACAAAGATTTTTAGTAAAGAGAGCACCACTTGCCCCACGGTGGGCGCCAAATTGTTTTGGTCAAAAATTACCGAAGCAATTTAGTGATCAAATTAGTTAAGTGAGGTAGTGTGCTGAAAAGTGTGTTGAAAATATGCTTGTTAGGTCCTTTGGAAAAACAGTGTTCAGGATACGGCTCAGGATATTGAGCTGTATCTATGATCAAACAATGAGCAATAAAGTAAAGTAAATGACACGAGATGTACGAGGAAAGCCCTTGATCAATCTAGATCGCCGGCATAAAACCTCGGGAGCTGACAATCGCAGCTGCCTAGTTCTTCTTATTGCTTTAAACTTCAGGATACAGTGCAGGATATAGATCAGATCGCTAAGTGTTACAATGAATTTTCTGAAAGTTGCGAGAGAGCAAGTGTTGAGTGTGTAGGGAGTGTGATTGTGATGTCCTAGTTGATCTGATATACCCACTATTTATAGTAACGAATTACAAACTAAAATTCCTATAAACATGGGATGCTCCGAATATTCCAATGTGAACGTTGTAGACCGAGTAATGCGGCTTCAACGGCTTCTTGTGAACGACTTGGACCGAGTCTTCAGTAGAAAAGGTCTTCATGAACGTTGCTAGCTTCTAACCCACGTACCTGCATTTAATTCCGTTAGTGATCCTGAGGATACCATACAGGATGTTACCAATATCCTGAGTCAGCATCCCGGATGTAAACAGATACAATAAACAAGATATATATTAAGATATTTTCCAGGATATAGGCTCAGAATTTCACCCATAACAGTTACGATGCGTGTAATGTGTCTCATATGTGTGAGAATCGTGTATACTGTTCACATGTGTAGTACACCGTTGAATGATATTTAGGACGCGTGTAACGTGTATCCCATATGTGATACTCGTGTTTACTGTTCACATGCGCAAATATAAGGTTGACTGATAGTTAGGATGCGCGTAACGCGTCACACATGTATGATACTTATGTATATGGTTCACATGTGCAAATATGATGTTAAATGATATTTACGATGCGTGTAATGTGTCCCATATGTGTGATAATTGTGTATACTGTTCACATGTGTAGTTGAATGATATTTAGGACACGTGTAACGTGTATCACATATGTGATACCCGTGTATATAGTTCTCATGTGCAATATAATGGTGAATGATAGTTAGGATGCGTGTAATGTGTCACACATGTATTATACTCGTGTATATGGTTCACACGTGCAATATAATGTTAAATGATATTTATGATGCGTGTAATTGACGGGTGGTCCATTGGACAACCCTTTATATTGTTAAAAGACAAGTTTATCCCTCATTTAAGTGTGTAATTATCTCGAATTAGATAACTACTGTTGCTTATGCCTCAGGTGCGGTTTGGCGGCTTAAAGTGAAGAAAAGTGCAGCTTTGGAAGGTTTGAAGTTGAACGATTCGAGTTTGAAGCAAAAGATGAAACGAAGAAGGAAAATCAGCTCTTTACCGTAAATTACGATCCTACCGTAATTTACGGTAGACCTGAAATTCACCTGGAGGCTGCCGTAAACCAGTAGAGTAGCACCGTAACAATTTCATGTCCACCGTAACTTACGGTGGAGCCGTAAGTTACGGTGGAGTCTGCGGAATTTATGTAACTGCCACATTAAGTCAGTTTTGATGGTGTCTTTTCACCTATCATCATCATTGGTCGGTTAGAGAACACTTTGGGGGCGATTTTGGCTATCTTGGCTTGGTTCTAGACAATTTCTACATTCGGTTTTGTGTTTTCGATTTGTATGAACATTGAATTGCTTGTTATGATGATTCACCAAGCTATGTGTGGCTAAAACTTTCGGTGATCATCTTAGGTGCAGGTTTCTCTTGAACTTTTGTGTGTTTATTTCTGAATTTCTAGAATGATAACTTGTGTTTGCTTGTTTATCATGGTGCATGCATAATTGTTTGTAGCGTGTTAATTGATAGTGCAATTTCTAGTCTCAATCGTACGTTCTTGGTGCCGTTGGCAATCGAGATATCACGGGAAGGGTTAGGGTTGGTTATTGATTAATTGGTCATCGGGAAACAACCTCGCGTTTATATAATCCGAGTACTTTGTTCCCTTTTATCACTTCAATTATCTATACACGAGTTATGTCTATGTAACTATTTCTAGTTGGAATTACACACAATTGTTTAAAGAAACTGAATCCTAAGATGGTCATTGTTTTCCTAATCTGTTAAACAACCAATTTTGATTTGCACTTAGTTATTAATTTAGTTTTCTAAAACAACAATCTAAATGATTGATCTTTATTTTCTGCAAATTAGGTTAATTGTAGTTTAATCGCAAAGCTATAAAATCAACACACTTTCCACATACTCCCTGAGTTCGATACCCTTTTACCACTATCTATAGTTGTTATTTGGATTAAATTTGCGTGTACAACGACAATCACGTCAAATTTTGGCGCCGTTGCCGGGGAGTAGTGCGCAACGTGTGTCAGTTTGTTAGTTTTGCTTTGTTATTTTCGGGTTTACACTGGTGTGTTTAGTGTGCAGGTTCTACAGGTGCATGCATACTAGAGGCTCTCACAAAGCGTCACCATTGTCATTTGATCCGGAAATCGAAAGAACATTATGGCAAAACAGGGTTTTATTGCGAGAAAATAGAATTATTGGTTCACCCACTTCACCAATTACACCAAGAAACATCATGGCTGATTCACAAATTCCACCTACAACGGGTCAAACGACCTCATCATTTATACCTACTTCCACACAACCATCACCAAACACAACTATACCAAATTCCACTACAATTCCTACTCCACCTCATGACACTACACCAACCAACACCACACAACCCATTACTACCCAAGAAGAACCAACCATTACCTTTAACCCATCCACTACTATACCACCATTGTCCCATTTCTTCCCGGGTGCAGGTCCGTCATATTCAAGCCATACCATAGCACCAATTTCGACCATTGTCCATGCTACTTCAACATTTAGACCATCGAACCAAGCGGGTTTTTAATATTCGACCCTTCCATTTGGGCAATCGTCTGGAGTTCAAGGAGATGGGTATGATGAAGGATTTGAGGAGTTTGAAGGTTATGATGAGGATGGGTATGCTTACGGGGGTTATAGTGATCAAGGAGAATTAGGATATGTGCAAAGTCAATCTCAAGGGATGGCAAGTGTCGGTGGAATGCCACAACAACAACAACTCATACCGCAACACATTCGGCCAAGACCACAAGGGCCACCAATACAACATCCTATCCCATTGCAACAAATTCGGCCACAAAATGTATAACCACAATTTCAAAGACCACCTCAACGCCCACCGATGCGACAACAACAGTTTCAACAACCAATCGCACCACAAGGGCAAGTACCAAGGCCAATGGGTCCTATTCCTCCAAGAGGTAGGTTTGGTGTACCAAGGAGACACCTTAGAGAAAATGTGAGGGGCATCGAAGCACATTTTAGGCCGGTAATCACTCAAAACCCTTCACCGGTAGTCATTCCTCATAATGATCAAGGGCGAACATTTGAAGTGAGGACCAATTCTTTGCAAAGCCTACCAAAATATAAGGGGTTAGCAACGGAGGAGCCTTACTTTCATTTGGAGGCTTATGACTCGATTTGTAACATTCTTGGGAGTCAAGGGTTCTCGGCTGATGATATTAAACTGGTGTTGTTCCAATTTTCTTTCGAAGATAAGGCGAAGAAATGGTTCTACACGTTACCTTCGGCATCCATATATACATGGGGGGAGATGCAACAAACTTTCTTGGATGAGTTTTACACCGCCCAAAAGACCAACGATGCAAGAAAGGGGTTGAGAAGCTTCCAACAACAACATGGTGAGATGTTTCACGAGGCATTTGAGCGTTTCAATATGATGATTAAAAATTGCCCTCACCATGGAATTGAATTATGGGAGTTGATGAATGCCTTTCACGAGGGGTTGAGTGCCGAAGATGCTCGTGATCTGATGTCCATCACCGGTGGGACTTTTGGAACAAATTATGGGAACGATGATTGGGAGTTCTTGGAGAGCATGGCAACTACATCAAAGAGGAAAGCTCAAGCATCAAGAAGAGCCCGACCGGCCATTGCCCGACCTCAAGTGCACGCCATAGATAATGGTAATGTTCAAACTACTAACCAAATTTATGATGTTTGTGCTTTGTGTAATGAAATAGGGCATGCGGCTGAGAATTGCCAAGGGATGATGGAAGGGCAATATGAGGAAGTTCATGCGGTTCAAGGTCAAGGTCAAGGAGGGGGTGGTAGAAATTACAACAACATGAACTCTAATACCTACCATCCCGGGTTGAGGAACCACCCAAACTTTCGGTATGGGAACCCTTCAAATCAAGCTAACCCGAACTTTCAAGGTAGCCAAGGTAACTTTGGTTCACGCCAACCTTACAATAACCAAGGTGGATACCGAGGCGGGAACAACCAAGGCTATCAAAGACAATATCAAACGGGTCAAGAACAAGGGGGGTCTTCGGGTGGAAACGAGATGATGGAGATGCTAAAGAGCATGCAAATGGAGATGCAAAAACGGAACCAACTCGATGAAGTTTGAATGCAAAAGGATGAGGTTCGCGACAAAAGCATCCAATCACTAACAACCCAAATGGGTCAATTAGCAACCGACGTGGCTGAATTGAAGAAAAACAAGGGTCAGCTTCCTAGCGACACTAAGGTGAACCCTTCGCATGGTACGTCACGAGGTAATGTTAATGTTCATCATGTTAGTGTTTTAAGAAGTGGGAAAGAGTTTAAAGCCAATTTGTCACCCGAATTGGTTGAGGGGGTAGTTGAGGACATCACGGGTAATGATAGTGATGACGATGTTTCACCGGTAAAACCAAAAGAATTAAATGTTAACAAACCGGGTGTGGGTGAAAATAAAGAACATGAAAAGAATGAAAATTTTGAGGGTGAACCGAGTCAAGTTCTTTTTCCTTCGGCTTTACTTGACCCGGGAAAGAAAAACTTTATTGTATCGAGAGGTCCCCAAAAAGAAGAAATGTGGGACATGTTTAAACAAGTTAAAATTAACCTACCACTCCTCGATGCAATAAAACAAGTACCCGCCTATGCCAAATTTTTAAAAGAGCTATGTACGCAAAAAAGGCAAAACACGAAAAAAGTGCCTAAGCGGGTCGATTTAACCGGACAAGTAAGTGCAGTTTTAAATGGGGAGCTTCCTCCTAAGCTCCAAGATCCGGGCACGCCATTGATTAACATACAAGTTGGTAATTTTCAAATGGCTAAGGCGTTGTTAGATCTTGGAGCCGGGGTGAGCATTTTACCGGGGGGCTTATATGACCAATATGATTTTGGTCCGTTAGCAAGGGTGGAGACAACGGTTGTTTTGGCCGACTTGTCTCATAAGCTACCCCGGGGGATGGTGCAAAATGTAATTGTTAAAATTGATGAGTTCTATTACCCGGTCGACTTTCTAGTCTTGGACTACTCGTCCGCGGACCCAAGACAACAACAAAACGTAATTTTGGGTCCGCCATTTTTGAGCACCGCTCATGCCGTGATCGATTGTAGGTTTGGTACGGTCGACATGACTTTTGGGAATCGAAAAATGCGTTTGAATGTTTTTACTAACAATTCTAATGCTAATGGTGTTGATGAGTGTTTCATGGCAGATATAGTTGACGGATGCAACCCGCATGAGTATGAGAAGGATGGTTTGGATGTTTGCCTGTGTGATTTTTCTGAACAGGTACATGCTTATGCACTCCAGGTTGAAGAGGAAAAGCAAGATGCAATGGCTGTGAAAGAAGGTAGACCACCATGGACTCATCAATTTGAAGGTCTACCGGCGGAGATAGATTCGGGTACTAAACCATCATTAGAGGAACCGCCAAAGTTGGAGCTCAAAGACTTGCCGAGCCACTTGAAGTATGTGTTTTTAGGGGATAATAACACTTTACCGGTCATTATTGCCTCTAATTTAGAGTTGGCCCAAGAGCAAGCATTGTTGGAGGTCTTAAAGGAAAACAAGGGAGCTATTGGATGGACGATTGCCGATCTTAAAGGAATTAGTCCATCCATTGTCATGCATAAGATCATTACCACTGAAGATGCAAAGCCGACACGAGAGGCTCAAAGGCGATTGAATCGGCACCTACGGGAGGTAGTTAAAAAAGAGGTAATTAAATGGTTGGATGCGGGAATTATTTATCCGATTTCGGATAGTGCTTGGGTGAGTCCCACCCAAGTTGTGCCTAAGAAGGCCGGCATTCAAGTAGTCAAATGAAAGTGGTGAACAAATTGCCACCCGACTGGTTACCGGGTGGCATGTATGTATTGACTACCGGAAATTGAATGCCGCCACTTCTAAGGATCATTTCCCGCTATCATTCATTGATCAAATTATTGAAAAACTATCGGGTCAAAAACACTATTGTTTTTTGGATGGGTATTCGGGTTACAATCAAATAGCAATACACCCGGATGACCAACACAAGACCACTTTCACTTGTCCATATGGCACCTTTGCCTTTAGGCGAATGCCATTTGGCTTGTGCAATGCTCCGGCAACTTTCCAACGATGTATGATGAGTATTTTCTCGGATATGGTTGGAGAGTCGCTCGAAGTATTTATGGATGACTTCTCCATTTTTGGCACTAGTTTTGATGCTTGTCTCAACGAATTACAAAAAGTGTTGAAAAGATGCGTTGAGAAAAACTTAGTGCTAAGTTGGGAGAAAAGTCATTTCATGGTGCAAGAGGGCATTGTGTTGGGACATGTAATTTCTGAAAGGGGGATGGAGGTGGATAAGGCAAAAATACGGGTAATATCATCTTTGCCACCTCCGAAAAATGTTAAGGGTGTAAGGTCATTCTTGGGACACGCGGGATTTTATAGACGTTTCATAAAGGGTTTTAGTGTTATCACTAAACCCTTATGCAACTTGTTATTAAAAGATGTCCCATTTGATTTTACTAACGAGTGTATGCAAGCTTTCACTGTTTTGAAGGAACACTTGATCAAGGCTCCTATCTTGCAACCACCGGATTGGTCAAAGCCGTTCGAAATAATGTGTGATGCAAGCGACACCACTATTGGTGCAGTTTTGGGTCAACGGGTTGATAGAAAGCCGGTGGTGATTTACTATGCAAGCAAAACTCTATCCGAAGCGCAACTTAATTACACCACAACCGAGAAAGAATTACTAGCGGTGGTGTATGCTTTAGATAAGTTTCGCTCGTATATTTGGGGGAGCAAGGTGGTGGTTTATTTGAATCATAGTGTGGTCCGATATTTGATGGAGAAAAAAGATGCGAAGCCTCGTTTGATTCGGTGGGTCTTATTGTTACAAGAGTTCGATTTAGAAATCCGAGACAAAAAGGGAAGTGAGAATGTAGTAGCGGGTCATTTATCTCGGATTCCGGTGGAAGGGATCGATGATGTTAGTGAAATAAATGAAAGTTTTCCCGACGAGCAACTTTTAGCCGTTTCCACCTTCGTTGCACCGTGGTATGCTCACTATGTCAACTACTTAGCCACGGGTGCTATCCCAAGTCATTGGACCAAGAAGCGTCGACAACAATTTATGGTTCAAGTGAAACAATATATTTGGGATGAACCGGATCTTTTCAAGATTGGACCGGATCAAGTTATACGAAGGTGCGTGCCCGAGAAAGAAGTGTTGGAAATTTTGACCCATGCTCATTCGTCCGCATGTGGGGGTCATTTTAGTGGGCACAAAACAGGCTATCGGGTGCTCTCATGTGGGTTCTATTGGCCCACAATTTTCAAGGATGCTTGTGAATTCGCTAGAAATTGCATAAATTGTCAAAAGATGGGAAGCATATCGAAGAGGGATGAGATGCCTTTACAACCAATCTTGGTTGTTGAGATCTTTGATGTATGGGGTATAGATTTTATGGGTCCTTTCCCGAACTCGAATGGCTTCCTATACATTTTGGTAGCGGTGGATTATGTCTCGAAGTGGATTGAAGCTATTGCAACACGAACAAACGACCATTCGGTTGTTTGTAAATTTGTTCAATCCAACATTTTCTCTCATTTCGGAATCCCGCGGGTCATTATAAGTGATGGTGGTTCGCATTTCAAGAACTTCAACTTTGGGAAACTGTTGAAGAGGTATAGCGTGAATCACCGAATTGCCACACCTTACCATCCGCAAACAAGTGGACAAGTCGAAGTGTCCAACCGTCAAATCAAAGAAATTCTCATGAAGACGGTTAGAACGGATCGGAAGGATTGGTCGAGTAAGTTAGATGATGCATTGTGGGCATACCGAACGGCCTACAAGACTCCAATTGGCACAATGCCTTACCGGATGGTGTATGGAAAGGGTTGTCACTTGCCAATGGAGTTAGCGCATCGGGCACATTGGGCAATTAAGACGGTCAATGCGGATTATGACGAGGCGGGAAAGTTAAGAAAGTTACAATTAAGCGAGATAGAAGAGATTCGAGACGAGGCGTATGAATGTGCATCGGCTTATAAAGATAAACTCAAGAAGGTGCATGATGCAAAATTGCGAAAGAAAACGTTCGAAGTGGGTCAAAAAGTTTGGTTGTATAACTCAAGATTGAAGATGTTCGCGGGCAAGCTCAAAAGCAAATGGATGGGTCCATACGTCATTCGGAGAGTTGGAAGTTTTGGTGACGTAGACATCCAAGATGAGCAAACACTTAAACAACAAACGGTGAACGGTCACCGGTTGAAGCCATACTTGGAGGGGAACGACATCAACAACTTGGAGCTTGACAAAGCGAGTTACATCTTGCGCCCGGTCGATGAGGAACAACCATGAGAGGCCCAGGTTTGGTAGTGTAAATAGTAGTGTTTTGTTTTGTTTTGTTTTGTATAGTTTGTACAACTACCGTATTTCCTTGAAATCTGCGTTTGAAACAAATGTGGGGACGTTCGGGTCACGAATTACTCTAACATTGTGTTGAGGACAACTCGGGACTTTTGAGGGGGTAGGGTGATTTTTACACGTTTTTGAAAAAAATTAAAAACATAAAAAAAGCGAAAAAAACTGAAAAAATATAAAAAATTCACTTCAAAAATTCAAATTATGTGAAATCATAAACGCCCAGAAGCTACCGTAAATTACGGTAAACCGTAATTTACGGTGGAAATGAAAAAATTGGGGGCTTTACGGTGTATCGCTACTGATTTACGGTGAAAAAGTTGGTGTTCAGGTCCCACCGTAACTTACGGTCTGACCGTAAGTTACGGTGCGCAGCAAAAGTGAATGGGTCGTTTGGGGTTCCGTATGTACATAAAAAAAAAACAACAAATAATAGCATCTGGTCACGTGACATAACCCCATCCACACAATTCTTTCTTCATCTATCACCATCTCCATCTCTTTCAAAGACCCACAACTCCATAGCTTCTTCTACCTTCAATCCTCCATAACCTTTTCAATTCTTGTCCAAACTAAGTGAAATTGGAGTCTATCTCGACTAATTTTTCATGTAGTTTCTGATTTTGCTAAG
Source organism: Helianthus annuus (assembly GCF_002127325.2). Lineage (NCBI taxonomy): Eukaryota > Viridiplantae > Streptophyta > Magnoliopsida > Asterales > Asteraceae > Helianthus > Helianthus annuus. Next base: position 168,433,245 of record NC_035443.2, read on the forward strand.
AAACTTACGAGAAAACGCAGTTTTAGGGACCGAATTTTAGACCCTAGTTCAAAAAATTTGGGGGTTTTGGGAGCTTTTGTTTCACAAGCATTCTTGCATCTTCAAACTAAGGTATGAAAGCTTATTTGTTATGTTTTGATGCTACATTGTGAAAAGTAAGGTTATTTAGGTTACTTAGCCATACCCACTTGCTTGTTCTTAGATATGATTATGAAATTGGTTATTTGAACATGGTTAAGGTTGTAGATGTGGGATTTGTGGTTAAAGTAGTGAACTTTTGGGATGCTCTACATTGTAGAGACACCATGCCCGATTTTTGGAAAATTCTTGATACATTTTTGGTTCACTAACATCTACAACCATGATAACAAGCAAGTGTGGGGATATGTTGGAGAAAAGAGTCTAATTTTGTTTCGTTGGTTGTGTTGTTTGCTCTTATGTGTGTAGGAAATGGCACGAACAAAAGAAAAGATCGAAGCTAGTTCATCTTCGTCTTCGAAGGGAAAGGGTAAACAGCCGGAACAACAACCAAGAAAGAGACAATACATGGGTCGAGTGGATGAAAGCGAAAGTGAAAGTGAGGAGGAGATGGAGTTGGACCCGGCTGAAAAGCCAAAATGGAATTCGGGTCCATTAGATGATCAAGCCGAGGAGTGGCAACCGACACTCTACCATGACAGCATGAATAAGTTGAAGAACAAGGCTGCTGCATTCATTTGTGAAAGAGAAGTTAATGAGGTTCAATTTGGCCAGTTCGGGGTGTTTGATAAATTTCGCGCCCTAGGTTGGGAGGGGGCGCTTAGTTGTTATGATAAAGATAAAAGCAACCTGTTTATGACCGAAATTCAAGAGTGGATGGCAACTCTTAAGGTTAACCAATATGACAGGCCATCGCAAATGAAGCTAACGGGTATTGTGAATGGAATTCCAGTGGAGATGTCTTTTACCACATTGAAGAAATTGGGAAAATATGACAGTCTACCGGCTAGTGATTATATGATACCGACTCTTGATGACCTCCTGGTTAAACTGGAGAAACATGTTCGATGGAATGATATGTTGGCAGCAATATTTTTACCCGGTAAATACAGTGGTATTCTATACCGGAAGAATTTAAAAATAGAAGCTAAATTGTTGTTAGCCATATATGTTCTCAATGTTATTCCACGAAGGGGAGACAAGGAGCAGGTGAGGTTTCCCAAAGTACCCGTTCTTTACTCACTAATGCATGGGTCTCCGCGTTTTCCGATACGCTATCTGATCATGAACCACTTATGGATCTGCCGGAATAAGTATGGAAGAGACATCGTCCCGTATTGTCGAATAATTACGGGGTTAATGAAACAATAAAAGGCGATAACATCTGAAGATCGAGGAGCAACAAAAAGGCATCAGCCTTTTACGTTGGATAAGATGGGAAGTGGTTGGACATATACACAATCGGAGCGGTATCACAAGCTAAAATCCGAGGGGCAAAGGTGGAGGGCACTAAAGTTGGGTGCACGAGATTTGTTACCGGGTGAGCCGGACGAGCCAGAAAGTGATGAAGAAGTAGTTCCAAGTGGAGATGAAGACTATGCGGACGAGCCGCATGGTGGTGAAAATGTTGGTCAAGGGGGTTATGGTAGAGGTTACGGTGGTATGTTTTACGATTATACGCAACAGTCTTATGAGCCGGGTTGGGCTTATAACGGTACAATGCAAGAAGTGATTGAGAATCAACGTCCTCCGGCATCTATTTTTGATACATGGTCGGGGTCGGAGAGGACGTTGTATGATCAAAACACGAGGAATAGTGCAAGTATAGAGCGGTCGTTAAAACATAGCTTTGATCGTCAAGAGTCATGGAATCGCACACATGCGTATTCCCGTGAAGTGGAGATGAATAATAGATATCATGAAGACCAAGAGAGGAGAATGCACGCTGATTATCATGCCGGCCGGCCGGTGGTTGTGGATCCACAACATGTGGATTATGCGTCTCTACCACCGTATGATGGTAGTGTTTCGTATCCAACCCCGCCGATCCACCACTCACAATGGATTGCCCCAAGGCAACAAGAAGGAGCACAACAACAACAAGGTGGAAGTAGTAGCGGCTCATTTGCGTTCGGAGAATGGAATGATATGATGTCTTCCATTTTTGGGCCGCCGGGACCGCGCTATTATTAGTCAGGTTGTGTTCTATCTTTGTATATTTTGTGCATATTTGTTAGTTTGATATGTTTATGGTTGGGAGGTTGGGTGGTGTATGATTGTGTTGTTTTGTTGGGTTGGTGCTTGTTGGTGGTGTCATGTTTAAAAAAAACATAAAAAAATTATAAAATGAAAAATCTAAAAAGAAGTTTGGGGTTTGAGTGTAGAAGCTTTTTGTGGATGTTGAATGGATTTTAGTGATCAAAGCCTCCTAAAACCATACATTGGGGTCAATGTATCCCAAGTGTGGGGATGGGGGGAATTTTTTGAAGATTTTAAAAAAATTTTGAGCCAAGCGAAACAATGTGAAAATTTGAACACCCTAGATTAACCCTAAATTGAAGCACCGGCAACCCTTGATACCCTTTCATTCTTGGTGAGAGTTGTAGCCACACTTGTACATAAATAATGATTGTCTTTGATGAGAGTGGCTACGGGTGGGGGTGCATTAGAACTTGTGCTTGAATGCGATTTGAGTCCTTAGTTAGACATGAATGTGAAAAGGATAAGGGCATCTAGGTAGCCTCGTCTTTAGTGTGTGCGAGTGTGGGATTTGGGGGGTTGGACCTCATAAGTTATATATATGAGCATGGTTGCGAGAGGGGCGGGGGTTTGGACATTTAGTTGCCCAATTTTGTGCCTAAAAGCCTATCATTTGTTACCCCTAGCTACTTACCTAAAAATTTGCCCAATTTGACCCGGTCTTTTAGTATTAGTAGTAGTAGTTGTAGTAATATGATGTAGACATGTTGATGCTTTATTGCATGGTTGTTTGCTTGAATAAAAAAAATAAGAAAAAAAAGGAAAAAAAATAGAAAAAGCAATGAAAATGAAAAAAAAAACAAAAAAGAAAGGATGTTTAGTTGTCTTGTACATAGTAGTTTAGATTGGTAATTGTAGTTTGTTTTATTGTGTAATTAAAAGACCGGGTTAAATTTTCGCTACTTCATATATATTCCATTTCCTACCCATACACTTAGCCACGTTACAACCTTGAAAGTCCCTTTGATTTGCATTCGTGTTTGGCACTTATAGGAGAAGGATTGATTTAGGTACAAGCTTATGATTGTGCAACCGCCCATTAGCTTTTGTGTGTCTAGCTCATATTGCTAGTGCTTACTTGTAACCGAGAGGAGAGACATAGTGAGGGGTGCATTGGTTGGGTGTTAAAAAGGGGTTAGTAAAAAGATTGCTTGTTTTGCTTGGTTTACATTGATCACTTGTTGAGAAATTGATTAGATGAGTTGCTTGGGATAAGCAACGGTTAAGTATGGGGATGTGACGGGTGGTCCATTGGACAACCCTTTATATTGTTAAAAGACAAGTTTATCCCTCATTTAAGTGTGTAATTATCTCGAATTAGATAACTACTGTTGCTTATGCCTCAGGTGCGGTTTGGCGGCTTAAAGTGAAGAAAAGTGCAGCTTTGGAAGGTTTGAAGTTGAACGGGTCGAGTTTGAAGCAAAAGATGAAACGAAGAAGGAAAATCAGCTCTTTACCATAAATTACGGTCCTACCATAATTTACGGTAGACCTGAAATTCACCTGGAGGCTGCCGTAAACCAGTAGAGTAGCACCGTAACAATTTCATGTCCACCGTAACTTACGGTGGAGCCGTAAGTTACGGTGGAGTTTGCGGAATTTACGTAACTGCCACATTAAGTCAGTTTTGATGGTGTCTTTTCACCTATCATCATCATTGGTCGGTTAGAGAACACTTTGGGGGCGATTTTGGCTATCTTGGCTTGGTTCTAGACAATTTCTACATCCGGTTTTGTGTTTTCGATTTGTATGAACATTGAATTGCTTGTTATGATGATTCACCAAGCTATGTGTGGCTAAAACTTTCGGTGATCATCTTAGGTGCAGGTTTCTCTTGAACTTTTGTGTGTTTATTTCTGAATTTCTAGAATGATAACTTGTGTTTGCTTGTTTATCATGGTCTATGCATAATTGTTTGTAGCGTGTTAATTGATAGTGCAATTTCTAGTCTCAATCGTACGTTCTTGGTGCCGTTGGCAATCGAGATATCACGGGAAGGGTTAGGGTTGGTTATTGATTAATTGGTCATCGGGAAACAACCTCGCGTTTATATAATCCGAGTACTTTGTTCCCTTTTATCACTTCAATTATCTATACACGAGTTATGTCTATGTAACTCTTTCTAGTTGAAATTACACACAATTGTTTAAAGAAATTGAATCCTAAGATGGTCATTGTTTTCCTAATCTGTTAAACAACCAATTTTGATTTGCACTTAGTTATTAATTTAGTTTTCTAAAACAACAATCTAAATCATTGATCTTTATTTTCTGCAAATTAGGTTAATTGTAGTTTAATCGCAAAGCTATAAAATCAACACACTTTCCACATACTCCCTGAGTTCGATACCCTTTTACCACTATCTATAGTTGTTACTGGGATTAAATTTGTGTGTACAACGACAATCACGTTAGTAATGTGTCACACATGTGTGGTACTCGTGTATACGGTTCACATGTGCAGTATAATGTTAAATTAAATTTCGGATGTGTGTAATATGTATCACATGTGTGATACTCATTTATAAGGTTCACATGTGCAATACAATGTTAAATGATATTTCGGATATGTGTAATGTGTCTTACATTTGTTATACTTGTGTATACGGTTCACGTGTGCAATACAAATGAAATATATATATATATATATATACACACATATATTCGTATGATATGATGGCCATGTGTAATATAAATGATAAATATGTTATTGATATACGATGATTATATGAGTTATAAATATGAATCGTATCCACCACTTGTGTATTATGGTCACACATATAATTATGTTATATTACACATATGTTATATTCATTATATGTTCCATTTAGCAGCTGATGCGATAAAAGAAAAAAAAGAAGAAATGATGGCGAACCTCAACAATGATGAAAGTACCGGCAATATCGAAACCAACCAGGCAAAACCAGGTATTAATAAAAAAAAATATTATATTCTTAACATTACTGCCATCAATATTCATTTATTTATTTGTTCATCCGTTTACTCAATAATTATGGTTACTCTTTATGTTTTATTATTTATTTATTTATTTATTTTTATTATTATTAATTTTTTTTAATATGACAAACAACATCACAGTTCGCAAAAAAAGTCAGATTCGTGGTTAAATCGAACAACAAGAAAAAAGATGATGTTCAAAATAGCGAAATTAAGGACATGCACAACAATATCAATGATGAAAGCCATAACAAAGAAAACGAAGCTGTAAACAACAAGGATAAAGCTTGAGACACCAAAAGTAACGTTGTGAACGACGGAGAATCTGGTAAGTTATGATACGTAACAATAAAAAGAAATACATATGTTCACTTGGAAGCATTACATACAGTTCTAACGCACACACACACTCATATACACATATACATAGTGTAATTTATTTATTTATTTATTTTTTTTTTTATAAACAGCCAACAACACAAATCATCCATTAGCAAATAAAAGGAAAAGGCAGAAAGCACCTGACACGCCGATACTGTTACAGGTATGTAATTAGTACGCAAATGCACGTCATTCATTGTATATATATTGCACACGTGCCCACAATTATGTTTGTTAAGCGTTAACATGTGATTATGTGTCCTATGTATTCTATTACACGTATGCTACTGAATATGAATGTAATGCACATGTGCATCATAAATGTAGTGTGATATATGCAACGCAAGTGAACACCAATAATATAACATATAACTGTACTGAAACGTGTATATGCGCGGATAAACTCATATATGTTAAACACATTTATACGGTCAGAGGGTTAAAACAATAAAAAAACAGACTTAAATGTATATTTTGTGAAACGCCTGGCCTAAAGTTGTAATTGAAGTTAATAGTTAGTCGGATAGTTGGTCACAAATAACTGCCAAAAAATTGTTAACAGTGAATAACAAACTACAGTAGATTCATCCCTAACGTTTACGCCCCCTATATATATATATGTTCTATCTGTTACCGTGTGATTATGTGTTGTATATGTTATATTACACATGTGATTGAAGGTGATTGAATGTGCATCCAATGCACACGTGCACCATTAATGTAATGTCATAACGTCTGATGTTTTGCAGATGTGCATATTAAAGCCAAAAAGACAAGGAAATGCTCAAATGCACCTGATGCTAACAATGACAACCCATTAAACGAAGAACCGGTTACCGTAAAATTGAGGTCGATGAAGTTGACACGTTCGAAAACAGTTGACGATACTGTTACAGGTATGTAATTAATACGCAAATACATGTCATTAAGTGTATATGTATTGCACACGTGCACCACGAGTATGGTATATGATAATGATATATGTACCAAACTGTTATGTAAATGTATTGTACTGTATTTACATGTGAGTCAAATGCAATTTTTAGTGAACACATGCACCACAATTATGGTTGTTAAGCGTTAACATGTGATTATGTGTTCTACATATTGTATTGCACGTATGATATTGAATATGGATGTAATGCACATGTGCATCATAAGTGTAATGTGACATGTGACATGTGCAATGCAAGTGAACACGAATAATATAACCTATAACTGTACTGAAATGTATATATGCGTGAAATAACTCGTGTATATTAAACATACTGATACGGTCAAAGGGTTAAAACGAAAAGAAAAAACATGGACTTAAATGGATATTTTGTGAAACGTCTATACTAAAGTTGTAATTGTATTTAATTGTTAGTCAGTTAGTTGGTCACGAATAACTGCCAAAAAAAAAACTGTTAACAGTGAATAACAAACTACAATTGATTCATCCCTAACTTTTGTGTTTCCCTATCTATCTATATATATATATATGTTATATCTGTTACCGTGTGATTATATGTTGTATGTGTTATATTACACATGTGATTGAATGTACATCCAATGAACACGTGCACCATTAATTTAACGTCATAATGTCTAATGATTTGCAGGTGTACATATTAAAGCCAGAAAAACAAGGAAACGCTCAAATGCACCTGATGCTAACGACGACAACCCAATAAATGAAGGATCTGTTACCGAAAAATTGAGGTCGAGAAAGTCGATACGCTCGAAAACAATTGACGATGAACACAAAGACGCAAAAAACACACCCAAGGGTAAAAAAACGAAGGTTACAAACGATAGTAATTGGTGTTCGATACGAACACGTGTATCTCCGAGACAACTGTGTATAGCGATAAAGGGTATGACAGAGAAACAGAAAGAAGCTGTTAGAAGCCTAGGTTTTGGTAAACTTCTATCAATCCAAAACGACGGCATACCTGGGAGGTTGGGCCATTACGTAGTTGACAATCTTGACACAGACAATATGGAGATCAATGCAGGATGTGTTAAGATTAAGATTGATGGGGATGCAATCCACAACCTTCTGGGGATAAGAAACCATGGTATATATCTGGAAACATTCGAATACAAGAAAAATTTTGTTGGGATTACAAAGGAATGGAGAAACATGTACAAGGGAAGTTACATTACACCTTCAGCCATATCAAAAAACATAGAGGAGAACGGTGATGATGATGGAATAATGTTCAAACTGAATTTTCTGACATTATTCATGAGCACATTTGTTGAAAATCAAGACCAAGGAAAGTGTGATCTTAATTTCCTACACCATATGAGGGATGAAATAAACCCACAACATGTTGATTGGTGCGCGTACATCGTCAATTCGATCAAGAAATGCAAAAAAACATGGAGAAGGTGTGACAAAAATTGTTTCTTCACGGGCGCGTTAACAATCCTAACAGTATGTATTACATGTTTTATATACGCGCACGTGTGTGTATGTGTGTAATTGTAATTGTAATTCACAAATTGCGTTTGTTATCACTATAATGATCACATGTGCATGTTGATCAGATTTCACGTGTAATATGACATTTATTACACACGTGATATGTATTGTGTTTATAGTTCACATATGTATCAACTGATAAATATGTTCTAACTGTTTTATGTCACACATGTGAACAATTGTTGTACGTTGATCGAACAAATGTCCCTCCAATAAATGTTGATCGACATATGAGCCCGCTTGAATTCTGGACAATCGAAAAGTTGCGAAAGAGGGAGAGAATCGAACCGAAAAATGGAGGTTTTGGCATGGGCGAGTTAAGAGATCAATACGTTTATCCAAAAAACGACACATCTGAACATGTCACAGAACACAATTTGAACGAGATAATTCTTTACGATGATACGAGTAATCCAGCTGATTTGACGGTACGTTATTATATACATTTATCCAAACCTGTATTATATATATATGTATATATTCCACACGTGTGCTACATACTTATCATGTAATATCAACAGGGACATGTTACAAAAATGGACGCTCTGTTCGATCGCATCACGAGGGACAAAAAAATATTAGAAAAAGCGTTGTGTGATGCATGTTTGGCTTTCCCGGACGTACCTGAGATACAAAACTGCATACAAAAATACGAAACAATATACAAAGAGGTGATTGATATCAATGAACATGTAACGCAAACTGGATGGACGCAGTTTTTTGAAGAAAATATTGGGGAAATCATTGAAAAAATGAACAAAGTTGCACATGTGCAAAAGAAGAAAGAACGTGATACCTCAATGCCAAACTTTGATATCGGCATTAGTTCACAAGAGTCTGGGAGCATATCGGGTGAAATAAACTTAAAATCTGCTGAGCATCAACAAAGCGCGTCTATCAGCCGGTAGACATCAATGAAAAACTGAACGACGAGGAACAACTGATATGGTCGTATATGTTGGCAATCGCCAATGACAAAAATGATGGAGAAAAACGACAAACAACTCAAGAAAAGAATGCAACGAAAAAGAAAACGAGAGCAATGTCAGAAGAAGATGCAAAAGCAGAACAAAAACAAATGGAAAAGGAACTGAAGGCAGCAAAAATAGAAGCAGAAAAGAAAGAAGTCGAAAGACTGTTCTTGTAAGTTTTATTACATTTATGCATTATGAAGTTTGCAAAATATTATTATGATTCACATGTGTAACTGATGTGAACATATGTATACAGGAAAGATATTTTCGCAACTGCATACGGACTGGAAACAAGAGCGTTTCTGTTAGCACACCTTATTCCAGGCAAACAGCTGTACACATGTGCTATAGATTGTTGGGCGGGTGTTTTGAATCATCAAGAAGGTTTGAAAAATAAGGATGGACCTAAACGTTTGTTTTGTTACACGTCGACAATTGTAAGTATTATATGATAAACAATTTTTTACCATTACTATTAAATATACTCAAACATGTGTTTTTTTATTATTTTTTTTAAATAACAAAACATAATGGATGGATGCTAAACAGAAAGCATATTGTGGAGGCAAGGACAACAGCATTCAAAAAGAACCTGTTAATAGTGCTTGAACGTAACGCCGACAAACTTGATCTGAAATCATATGATGTAGTTGTGATTCCTGTACTGGAAAGTCACCACTATTACCTATTATGCTTTGACTTGAGGGAGCCGTCAATTGAAGTGATAGATAACATGCATCCAAAATTTGCTTGGGTATCGATGAAAGACGGTAACAGCTTCGCGTCAAAAGGCACACCAAACAAGATTGTAAGTTATTAAAATATAATGACAATGACATTAAACAGTGATACACATATGCACCATTTCAATGTGGATGTTGATATCACCTAACATAGACTTTATTATTTGGCAGAAACATATCATATGTGCTTACATGCGTAGTGTCCAACACCCGAGTGCACAAGCACTATCAAGCGTAACACTATCAAAGAAAGAGATTGGCTGGGCAACAAGAGATAACTTCACTGACTGCGGGATTTTCGCCATGCGGCATATGGAGTTGTACTATGGAAAGAACAAACCGTTTGAATGTGGATTCAACAACAGGGAATCAATGCAACAAAGTCAGATAAACAACCTCAGGATGAAATATTGTGCAAGAATCCTGCTTTCTGATGCAAACGTGTTCAAAGAAAATGTTATAGCGGATGCAAAGAATGAAGCGAACACGGCCAAACAGAATGAACTGGAAGGTGCAACGTACAAAGGATAGATGGAAAATCGTATCATTTCGATATTGCTTTTGACTATTATCCCGTATTGATACAATCTTTAGATGTTATGATTGATACAATATTATTAGTATAACATGATTGTGTAAGACATATTATGCTTTATGCACGTTTAAATTCTAGCATCTATATTGGATACGAATGTTTATCGGTTTTGACAGTTGTATGCATTTCACGTGTGTAATGTGTTAGCAAAAAGTATCATACAGAAGAAAAAACGTATCATACAACAGAAAAAATGTATCACAACTTTATGATAACGTTATACAGCACACGTGAAATACAACCACATAACTAAAAAAAAACGAACGTATCATGGCTTGGATTATTCTGAATGATTTTTATTTGTAATATATCATATGAAATGTACAATGATTTTTATTTTTAATATAATAACAATATCATATGAAATGTACATATAAAATGAATGTGAACAGATCCATCAGATGTGTAATATGATGTCAACATCGATGTTACCATAAAACAAGTAATGCATACATGTAGTATAATACCACATTGAATATAACGTCAAAATATGTAACACCATGTATGCTTATGTAACATAAACTCAAGTTTAGACATGTAACACAATCCATAAAAAACATGTCATCACAAACAGGATGCATGTGTAATACTAGAAAAAAAAAATCCATAATCCCATGAAATTTATTCGAAGCACATGTGTAATGTAAAGAGTCACATTGCTTATTATGTAAAACAAGTCTCGATATTGTATAAACCAAATCACTCTTCAAGCGGGTCGGACGAACGTATGGTAGATCTTCTAGTGGATCTTCTAGTGGCCCGAGTACAAATGCGAGACGATGGTCCAACAGATGTATCACCGTTAGACAAATCAACGACACCAACGTGACATGAATCTTCTGGAACAGCAACATTACCAGCTTTAACAGCTTTTGCCAGCAGCAGCCGCGGCTTCTTTGGCAGCCCGAACTTTTTCACAATTACGCGAGTCATGATCATTAACGTATTTCTTGCATTTTCCACACAGCCTGGTAGTTTTAGCACTATTAACAACAGCCTTTTCCCCGGGACCAATGAGTCGATGGTTGGTACCGCACCCTTTGTTCCGGATGCCTTGTGGCGGATTTATCGAGACTTCCATATCTTCAGGCTGTTTGAGAAGGTCACTGATCACAGCTGATGTCTTGTTACACGCCGGTTCGGTCGGGACTTCGCGAAACACACGGTTCCTAATTTCTTTAATTTCACCAGACAACTCAGAAAGTTTACCAATATTACGCCTTAAACGATCAGTACACTCAATGACCAAATCAAAAATCTCATTCTGGATTACAGATTCCGCGTCTGTATCGGCAGAATACCTGTTCGACATGCTAAAAACCCTCCTTGGCAATATGTCTCGTTTCCATCTACCAGGTTGATACTGAACGGGAATTTCATCAACCTGGTTGTATCTATACACACAAAAGGCATGCCTACACAAATAGCCAAGGCGCGTATAACCCATACACGAACATGAAACCGATCTATCACGTGTATCAAAACTGACCTGCATCACATGTGTATATGTTACAAATGTTAAAAAAACATAACGTTGATAATTATAATGTACGTATGTAATACAACAATATAATAAGCCAATTACCTCAAATTCATTAATATCTTTGTACTGCCTGTTAGTATGAACAATGGTATAAATTTTTACCCCATCAAGTTCTGGGGTTTTTGAAGCAATATAGCAGAATGTCATGCCTCTGTATATCTCTTTTTGCACCTCCAAAAACAGTGTATGTGTATATAACTCCGAGGCATGTCTTTCGATAGGCACGTTCTTCGGCATTGATGGTGCTATTGTGTTACTTTCGAACTCCAATCTGCGTTGAGTGTACCGTTGCCCATCAATTGTTGTGTCGAAACACATCAAGAATTGCACGAGCGTGTTTGTTCCACTAGAATTTGTTTTAAACAGGGAATTCGAACTCTCACACCTCGAGGTGGTTTTCATTAGACAACACATGTGCACATCCCTAAAATAGCACGGAACCCATTGATCCCTAATCTCATACATCTCGTTCAGCCAATTATTTTCTTTCAAGTGTAACCCTTCCATAAGCAAATTCCATCTTTCTTCAAATTCTTCAGGTGTGATAAACAAATTCCAAACCAGCTTATGTATAGCAGCTCTCAAGTCTATATTTTCCAATACATCACCTGCAATCTGAATTAAAAAAAATCACAAACATAAATGAATGACATTAAAGTATACAACTATTACACGTATGTAGATGAATGTATGTAAAAATACTATCATACCTTTGCAGGAATTTTCCTTACAATATGCCACATACACAGCCGGTGAATAGATTTATTGAATACACCAGAAACTGCTTGTTTCATCGCAGCATCCTGATCGGTCAACACCAACGTTGGTTGCTTATTGTTATGAGCTTTAAGGAATGTGGTAAGCAACCACGTGTAAGAACCAATTGTTTCATCGTATAATAGCCCAGCACCAAAGGTGACACACTTTTTATGGTGATCGACACCGGTAAACGGAACAAATATCATGTTATACCTCCAAAACAACATAAAACAATGAATTTAGTGTAATATGACAAACATAACATCAGTAATACATTCATTAATAAAATATGAATTGTTTTTACATAGATGTAATACAACAAAACAGTGTAACTGATTGTAACCACATTGTTCGTATCATTTATGCAACATAACAAAGATAGAAAACTTACTAATTCGTATGATATGTTGCATCAAAACCTAACACATCTCCGAAGGCTTCGTAATTGCACTTGGATATGTCATCAGCCCAGAACAATGATCTTAGCTCACCGTCAACCACCACACATTCAAAAAAGAAATTTGGCAGATTTATCATACGAGCTTTTAACGTATCAACAACCATTTGTGCATCCTTCTTGCCGATAAAAGACCGTAGATCTCTAGTGAAATTTTTGAATTCTACTACAGTTCTTTGTACATTATGGTGCCCACCCTTTAACGAAGCTCGAATCTTATGCGCGACATTAGGGCCAATTTTGTTCAAGCTTAGTTTGTGAATGAACCTCTGGTCGTCATAACTAAGTTTCCTCCTTTTTCTGGTAAAGTCTAGATTGTCCTTGTCGACCAATCCATGATTATGAGCTTCAATAAAACCATAAATGAAAAATTTTGTAGTGCCTAAGATAGCTTTAAGCTTTAGCCGCGCCCTGCAGTCAGTAACTTTGTAGCTGCTACTTCGAGATACTTTAAAAGCACTAGGGTCCATCGATTCAAGTTGTGTTTGCTTAGGTTTACTGGATCTGGTACATTGCATATACCTATGTGTAACAACAGTTCCATTTCTCTTCAAGGCACCCAAACATACAGAAAACCCAGACCTCTCAGCATAAGACTTGTACATATTCTCAACGTCGCTCCATGTGTCAAAAACCATTCCGAAGGTAGGTGTATATTCAGGAGACACCAAAGATTTCCAGAACTTTGTTCCATCAGTTGTTATGTATACATGGCTTGTTATATCTCCTTCAATATGAACACGAAAATTACAACCAAATAAAGAAAAAACATTGCACATATGCATTATAGTAATATATTTAAAAGATGGACATATACGTACATACAACACACACACACAACATGTAAAACATACATACATACATACATACATACATAGGGTCCCTACATACATACGTACAATAAAGAAAAACAACATATTATATTGAAAATACAAACATGTTAACAATTAATGATATATACAGTTCACATTGTAATACAAACACGTGTACACATGTGTAATACACATTTTTTTAATAAATAAATAAATTACCTAATTGATCAACGTAATGGACGGACATTATGACTGCCATAACTTGAATTGTTAGCATCAGTTGACTCATCGATGCGTTCATGTCCGTCATCATCGTTAGAACCGATTAATGCGTCAACAATAGTTGCACCATTGTTTGTAGAACTGCTGGATGAAGCCATACCTGAACGATTTAATGACAATATCGATTAAACAACAATCAAACATGTCCGAATTCCGATTATGAACAATATGTGATAAAATAAACATGAAATCCGATTACCTACGATTGTTAAACATGAATTTGGATGCGAAACAGCTTTAATTCAGTATGAGATCCGTTATATGTATGAGTAATTGATACAATTATGGAATTGATTGATGTAAGATTCGATAATTGTTGAACACGAAACCTCCAGAAAAGAAAATCGAGACTGTGTGTGTGGGTTATGAATTGGGCGAACAGAAAGCGTGTAAATATGTCTGTTGACAAAAATACCCCTATGTTTAATAGTTTTTTGGTTTTCTCATTTATATCTAGTTTTCTCATGATCCTATCCCTAAATCAATACCTATATAAAAAAAGTCATGATTAGTTATATAGTAATAACAACTTAGTATGTTATCATAATCATTAAATGCTACCGATTTTGATTAGTTAATAGAATTTATCCAACAAAATCATACCTTAGACTTCATGGTTATCACATGTTTTAATTTAAAATAATGAATTTTATAAAGAAATTTTATTTACTTAAAAGAAAATCCATTAATCCATTGATAAGATAATTATCTAAATTATAGAAAATTTATATAAGAGTCTCAAAACAATAATAGAATCTATAAAAAAGTCAGTAAAAATATTTATAGAATTTATTTGTGATAAACTTGTGTTTTTGAATAACTAAAACATGTATAAATCCAAATTATATTCATGAATTCCCAAAAATTAAGAAAAAATTCCCTAGTGTTTATATACTCTTAAATAGCCAACAAAAATATTTATTGAATTTATTTAAAATTATCTTGTATTTTTATTTGATTTATCTAGTTATTAAAACATAAATAATTCACCAAAATTCCATTTGATATCTAAAAATTCCCAAAATTTACACACAATACACTAGTATGAAATATAACAATATTATACTTTCAATTTCATCAAGACACAAGTCTAAATCTAAAAGCCCCAAATTCTATGCATGAAAATTTAAACTAAAAATAGATTCAGATAAATTAGGCTTCTATCACTGAAATTGATAGAGGGCTTTTGTAGAGCACGACAAAAATTAAGCAAGTTGGGCTTTGGAATCACCTGAAAAGATTAAGAATTGAAGGAGATATCGTCACTTGAATTTTGGAGCCCTAGAATGTTCTTCGATCAAATTCGCGTTATGTGGTCGGTGAAATGAAGAAATTTCAGTGGGGTTTTGCTTAGTTTTTTTGCAGAGGAATAAAAGGGTATAAGGTTTGTCAATCAATTTTACGAAATCACTAAAACCCAGTTATGTTGAACATGAGTTTTAATGGTGATATAACTCGAATTTAATCGAGCGTTTACATAGTTAAATAGAACGATTATTCATTAAGGATTGTTAATCTCCATTAATTCAATTAATATAGGACCGAGAAGACACTGAGTCGTCACGTATTCATGTCCAAACAATTCAATTCAGGTGTGAAAAGTTATTTGGGTTGTGTTCAATTTGTGAAGAAGATAAAGGTGGTGTTTGTTTTTTGGCCAGAAGCACCTCTGGCCACTTATGTCTGCGCCGCACAGACGCGCGCAGAGATTTGGAGTCCGCAGCTTGTTTGTTTTCTCGCAGACCTTTCATTAAAAAAGGTCTGCGAGACCTCTTCACCACACAGACATTCACCCATGTCTTCTTGGAACCTCTTCTTGGCACATACCTCTTCTTCCACACCTCCACTCCCACATCCCTGCCACCACCTCCACCACCACATCCCTGCCACCACCTCCACCACCACATCCCTGCCCATAGAGAGAGATACCGTAGAGAGAGAGAGAGATCGGTGGTGGTGGTGGTTGAACGACGAAATCGAACCAAAAACCCCAAATCGAACCAAAACCCCCAAATCGAACCAAAAACCCCAAATCGAACCCAGATCGGAGATCGGTGGTGGTGGTTGAACGACGAAGGCGGTGGTGGTAGTTGAACGAAGAAAGTGGTGGTGGTGGTTGAACGACGAAGATGATGGCGGTGGTGAGATGGCGGAGGTGGTGCGGTGGTGGTGGTTTAAAGACGAAGGCGGTGGTGGTGGTTGAACGACGAAGGAGGTGGTGGTGGTTGAACGACGAAGATGATGGTGGTGGTGTGATGGCGGAGGTCGTGCGGTGGTGGTGGTGCTATGGGCGGTGGTGGTCTGCAGATTGTAGAGAGAGAGAGTAGAGAGAGAGTTGAGGCAGAAGTGTGTGTTGTGTGTGTGAAAAGTGCTTTTGTAGAAGAAAAAAAACCCTCTTCTACTTGCAGACTGCAGACATTTGGTTCACCTCTTCTCCTGCAGATGCCTGCAGATGTGGTCCGCACACTGCAGACCTTTTCCCGCAGAAAAAACAAACAGCACCAAAGTGTGTTTGGGATCTGCAGGTTAGTATAAATATTACGCGCCCCGAGTATCTTTCACACAACTGGATTTGGTCTAGTTGCGTGTTTGTTGTTTGTTGTGTCAGGGTCTTTCGGTTGGATTCCCACACCAACCATTTTTTTCCTTTTATTTCCTTTTAATAACTTCCAGCATTTGTCCACTTAGGCCCCTGATGTTTATGTAACCCACTAACTTAACTAACTTATTACACCAACTTAGTTAGTATGTATCCTTTATAACTAACTAACTAACTAACCAAGTTTAATTATATTGTGTAATAAATACTAACTAACGTAACTAGGTTTACTAACCTAGTTAGTTAACTTATTTTCAATATATAGTTTCCAATAATTACAAAAATAACCCCTTAACTTATAACTTTGAAGTTTTGACAACTTTAACCCTTTTAAGTTTAATACTTGTTTTAACTACCATATTTAACGTATTTAATTATTTCCCTTATAACTATTAACCGAACTAATCGAGTTTCGCTTATAAACCTCTGTTTAACCTCCGTTTTATTCCGGTTTTAAACCAACGAAGTACGTGATGGTTTAATCTAATAGTATAATATTAAAATTGATAAAAATTATTAAAATTTCTTATTTTTATTTACTTGAAAAAAAGGTTCGGTTTTGAAATCTGGGTCAGATTTCGAAGATCCGATTTTGACGGATGTTGCTGTACCGATAAAGCTTCCTTGATCCAACGGTTGGGGCTTTTAGTCATGGTACACGTGCCCCAAATCAAAAGTTGAATTTTAAAATCCTGATTAGACGGTTACCGCCTTGGTCAGTGGGTCTCTTTAAAACCCCTGAGTGACCTTCCATTTTGCCATCATGCCTTCATCTTCTTCCCCCAACACTTTCTCTATTCATCCTTTGAGTGTTTCAAAAATGAGCAGAAAAGGGCGACCATCCATCCGTTCCATCCTTACCAAAGAGGATCTAGAATCCTTTGTCGCTGCATATAAAATCCTTCCGGAGTTTTCTCTGAGTCTACCTGGTCTGAATGATCCGGCTGTTTGTTTGCCGGAGATGATCGTCGTTTACACCCTATCTTTTTATGTGGAGTTCATTACCCTCTCCCGTCCTTCAAGATGGACCTTTTGAAGCATTATGGTATCCATTTCTCCCAACTGCACCCTTTGGCCTTCATGAGGATTGTCCATTTTGAACTCTCCTGTGTCGCTTTCGTCGGTGAGCCTTCTCTATCCTTTTTTCATCGGTTTTACCAACTTCAGTCGGATGGAGACTGGATCACGTTTGCAAAAAGGAAAGATAGCATTTCTCTTCCCTGTTACTCTTTTATGCCCACATCCACGTATCCGAAGGAGTGGAAAAACAGATTCATCTTTGTTTTACCGTCTTTGGTTCCTGAATCGCTTCCCTTGAGGGATCCAACGGCAGTTATCGATGATGGCATCCCTGCTCTTTCAGCAGCCAAGACTGTGTTATGGAAGAAGATGTATGAACATCCTACAAGAGCTTTTAATTTCCTAGAGGGGATCCTTGCTATGAGGGGTCTGAGCCCCTTATATCAGATTCGTCCCAAAGCTTTTCATGAGAACAAAGGTAAGTCCTCGTTTTGCCATGATTTCTGACCATGTTTGGATTTGTGACTTTTGCCTTTGTTTGTCCAGTCATTTCTAGTGTTCATGTATTCATGCAGAAATGTCATTGTGGAACCTGCTGCAAGCCGATTGCAAGAGAATATCGTTCGTGGTTGAAGGTGTTGTTAATTCGGAAATCGGAGGCATTCTTGGGGGAGGTACTGCAGGTGTTGGTGGTGCTGCTGGGGCAACAGAGGGAACTCCCTCTATGAAAGAGGGCTCCCCCAAGGGGTCGAGTGACTCCCAGAACTCTCCGCCCGTGGAGAATATGAGCAGTGGGGACGAGGATTTGGGCACATGTTTGTCCCAAAACGTAAGATTGATCCAGTAGTTGATATCAATGCCACCGTTCCAGGGCCCCGAAGCATCCGTTTAAGACTCCGTAGTGCAAGCAGCCAAAAATCCCATCCGGCTTCCCGGGCTACATTCGAGGTTCCTCCAGCCAATCCAAAAGGTTCTTTCTCGAAACACCTGAAGACCCTGCGACCATCTTCCAGCCTTGTTAGCGGACCTTTTCTTGTGAGTTAATCATGTTTTCTTACTTTGTCTTTTCCTTGCAAACTCTAGTTTCTGATTTTTCTTACTTCCCCCTTCTCATTCCTCCTTCTTTCTTTATGTTATGCAGGGGAGTTCCAAAGCTCCCATTGTGATCCCGACAGCCCCTGCGTTGTCTCAGGCGAAGGGTAAATTTCTGAAAGTGAGTGATGCCCCTGCCGATCCGACTGTTGAAGCTTCTCCCGTCCAGGCTACCGGCCAAAGTAGATTCAGGATGCCTGACTGTTTTTGAGCTCGTTCTCCTCTGGCCCCCTTGTTTGCTGAAGGGGTCCCTGCCGCATACGTCCCTCGATGGAGGATAAATCCCTCCACGGTTATTGATACCCCCGAAGTCGCTCGGGACCTCATGGCTCATGCCCTCCCTCCTTCGCACAGGTTTATGAATTTTGCTCTGGACCCATAAATTTTCGATGACCAATATAGCCTGTCCATCTGCGAAGGGTTCTTCAGGAGTGCTAGCATGTTGCAGCAGGTTAATGCCTTGAGAGATGAAAACGAAGGGCTGTTGAGTGACCTAAAGACCTCCTGGACTATTGCTGCCGAGCTTAGGTGCAGGGTTGTTGATGCCGAGAAGAAACTTTTGGAGAGGGAGGTATGTCCCCTTTCCTTACCTCTTCCCTCCCTTTTTTTATAAATCCTTTTTCTTTTTCAGAATGTTGGGCACGGCTGGAGCAAAGGGAGAGGGCTTGGGAGCAGGAGCGGGGCGCTTGGCTAGCTGAGAAGGAGCTTTTGCTTGCAGATGTGAAGCATTATAAGGAAGTTGCATCCGTCTTTGCCATAGATGTTGAGATTCTATATGCCGACTTGGGGATTGCTCAGGATGACAGCCAGAAGCTAGCTGCTGAACGTCATTGTTTGTTATCTCAAGGGTTTGGACTTTTCCTCTCTGCCTTTTCTCAGTCCGAGGAATTCAAAGGCAGCCTTGAGAGGATTAATTGAGCTTATAGGGATGTGGGCTACCAAGCGGGTCTTAAAGATGGGTACTCTTATTCCTCTCAGGGTTTAAAGAGGAAAGAGACCCCCCACTATAATTCTAGGGCTAAGAAGCACCTAGCCAAATTGGATGAAGAATTTGGTGGCAAGACCCCTGCCCTTAATGCTAAAATCACCGACAACCCGTTGATGTCCCTGGACGAGCTTAAGTCATTGCTTGAATCTGCTGGCCCTTCGTCCTTCAAGCCCCCCGTCTGGAGAGGATTCTCCATAGTCGTTTCAAAACAATAACTTCGATACGGTTGTAACTAACACTTAACTTGCTGCACCTTAGACACTTGACTTTTGCATCGGAGGCCTTTGTGTAGGGGGCCTCCCTATATTATGCTTGGCTATCCTAATGTTTGTGATCCTTTTTGTTGTTTGCTATTTAGGTTTTGTGGGTGTTTATATACCCTCTTTGTTTTTCGTTTGCTCTTTCTTTTTTGCAGGGGTTGTTTGCTGCTTTGGTCCAGTTCACATGCCTCAGGGGGGAGTTTAAGCGTTGCTGTTTTCTTGGGATTTTTGCCCCCCAGATCGCTCTTTGCTTATGAGTTTGCAAAGGATGGGAAGCTGTTCACTTATAGCTTGTTTATAAGCTTTTGTTTATAGTGTGTGTTTGCTTACACTTTATTTGTAGCTTGATTACAAATTGTTAATTGTTTGTAGAAAAACAGTTTGAACTAGTTTGTAGTTGCGGTTTTAGCAATAAACTGTTGTTTGTCTTTTTTGGACTAATCGACCTCGTTCTGCCCCACGGCCGGGCTTTTTAATTAGCATGTCTGCTATGCTTATGTACACGTGTGTATATTGTTTATTTTTCTTATCTCTTGGGGTTCGCAGTCATTAGGCACGTCTGCCTTAGCGCGTTACCCCGTTATTGGACCATGTTTTAAGAGTCCTTGGGTGTTTGAACAATTTGCATAATAAATCATTCGTTACCAAAGTCTTGGAGGGATCCCCTAATACATATTGTTATAAGGGAGAGAGAACTTGGTTACAAGTTGTATTACAAAAGCGGCACTTAGGCCTTCTCTCATGTTCTTCCCCCTAAGGGTCGATTCTTACACGTAGTATTTCCTGAGTTGCATCAGGTTCTAGGTCCTCGGGATCTCTTTTCCTTGGATCGTTTCTAACTTGCATGCTCCTTTACCATTGGCCCACACGATCCTATACGGCCCTTCCCACTTGGGTCCTAACTTTCCAGTGCTCTCCTGCAGACTGGCTTCGTTGGCTCTTAGGACCAGGTCCCCAGGGAACAAGTTAAGCTTCTTCATTCTTGCATTATAGTATTTCTCCATATGCCTTATATACCTTGCGTCCCTTACTGCAACGATTTCCCTTCTTTCCTCCAAGAGGTTGAGATTCATTCGAAGGTCTTGCTCGTTCTCAGCATCCTGTAGCTTCATACTTGCTGTGGGTGAACCTATTTCAACACTAAAACAACAAAGTGGCAAATGTAGCAAATAGCTAATGAAATATAAAATTCTCCGCTTATAAGAATATTTGATATTATGATATGATAATCATCAAGTAGCAAATAGCTAAAAACGAACCCATAAGATAAAATTTAAATTACCAATAATCAATATGCATAGATGGTTTGCATATCCTAACGTAGTAATAATGTGAGACGAGTCATCCATAACTAGCTCTGATCAAATTTCACATGTGATTAAAATAAAACTAACACGTGCATTTGCACTTGTCATTTAACACTTTAGTTCAATTGTCTCTTCTTAGTTCTTTTTATCTTCTCTTCAAAAAAAAAAAAAAAAAAAATTCTTTTTATCTAAGGGTGTAAGGGGCACTCCCCTAAGAGGGAGTCCCCTCTCTTACGCACCACCAATCAGCTAGTGCCACGTCAACTCCCCTCTTAAACTCTCCTAACACCCCGTTTTGATGGCGGCACTCCCCTCTTAGGGGATTTGAGTTTTTTTTTTTTTTTTTTGTAAAATTATGCATGTTTATAAATTAAAAAAATATTAATAAAAATAAAAATTAAATAAAATACATTTCATTAAATTAAAAAAAAACAACCTAGAAAAATAAAAATTACATTCAAACTAGAAAAATAAAAATTACATTCAAACTAGAAAAATATAAAAACAAACTACTCGTCATCGGAACTCACTTCAAGGTTGCAAGTTGTTTAATCGCCGAAGTAACATTTTGCAACGGCGTGAAACTTTTCTTCATTCTCCCGTCTAAGCCCTCTTTAAACCACTCGTCATACGCTTCCACGTCACTAACAATTTTTAGGAACAAAGACTTGGACATACGAAATCTGTGACGAAAAGTATCGGCATTAAATTTTGGATTTTCAACAAAATAATCGGCCATGAGTCTCTCATGGCCTCCCTCACGATCTCGACGGACAACTTTTTTTTTTACTAGACGATGCCGTGTCTAGTAGCTCCGCTTGTTGGATGAGATTTTGGAAGAAAATTAAGCTACCATCGCTTGACGATGCATCTCCATCGTCGGGAAAGTCGGGTAGGGGAGAAAGAAACGGAAACTTGGAATCCATTTTGTGTTGTATTTGAAAGATTTGTGAGTTTGAGAGTGGTGGGTGTGGTAAAAAATTTGATTAGGTTGGTTTATATTTATATTGTTAAAAAAATTGAATTTTTTTTTAAATTTAACCGTTGCCAACGGTCCTTTTTTTGAAAATCGAGCCATTCAATGCGGTGACTCCACACCGCTCACCCTCCCCGATTCGGGTCCCCGCTTGGATGGCGGCGGTGTTCCCGATCGGTGGATAGGGTCACCGCTCCCCTCCCCGCTGTACGCCCCGTTCACGCTAAAGGCCAGAAGGTATGTTCCCAAAATAATTTAGCTTATAGAATATTTCAATATGCAATTCTAGAAATAATATTTGCTTCCCACAAAGACAAAAACGCAAGTACTTAAATATAGTGCTTATGTTCAATTTCCTAACATCAACAATAATAAAAACCCCGCCTCTTGTTTTGTTATGCAACTAGTTTTTGCCCCGCCCGTGTTGCGGGGCAATAAACCGAATATTTCTTTCTCATAACATGTATGTCTGTATAGAGGGTAAAATCGTAATTATATTTTGAGCCGGGGTAGGGGGGAATCATATTTTTATTTTGAACTGTGGGAAAAACGTAATTTTGAGCTGAGGGCAGATTCGTAATTTGAAGGTAGAGGGAAAACCAAAATTTTTTTTAACTGGGTGCAAAACCGTAATTTTAAACGAAGGGCGAAACCGTAATTTTAAACTGTGAACAAAACTAAAAATGAGTTTTTGAACCGAGGGCAAAAGCGTAATTTTGAGCGAGGGGCAAAATTATAATTTTATTTTTAGCTGGGGGGCAAAAGCGTATTTTTAAGCGAAGGACGAAATCGTAATTTTAAACGGGAAATAAAATTAAGTTAAAAAAATGTTGGTCCAATGGGGGAGTGCCAGGCAAATTTTTTTTTTAACTGGGTGCAAAACCGTAATTTTAAACGAAGGGCGAAACCGTAATTTTAAACTGTGAACAAAACTAAAAATGAGTTTTTGAACCGAGGGCAAAAGCGTAATTTTGAGCTAGGGGCAAAATTATAATTTTATTTTTAGCTGGGGGCAAAAGCGTATTTTTAAGCGAAGGACGAAGTCGTAATTTTAAACGGGAAATAAAATTAAGTTAAAAAAATGTTGGTCCAATGGGGGAGTGCCAGGCAAAAATTTTTTTTAACTGGGTGCAAAACCGTAATTTTAAACGAAGGGCGAAACCGTAATTTTAAACTGTGAACAAAGCTGAAAATGAGTTTTTGAACCGAGGGTAAAAGCGTAATTTTGAGCTAGGGGCAAAATTATAATTTTTTTTTTAGCTGGGGGGCAGAAGCGTATTTTTAAGCGAAGGACGAAATCGTAATTTTAAACGGGAAATAAATTAAGTTAAAAAAATGTTGGTCCAATGGGGGAGTGCCAGGCAGCTGCGTGACACTATTCACCCATCTTGGAATTGTATAGATGTATAATTCATCTTGAGATTTTTCAAAATTCCATTCCTTTTGTCCAACTTTCTATCTTTTAGTACTACTATTTTAATTAGATACAATAAGATAATAATCTAACAGTTTGTACCGTATAGGGTAATGGAATAGATGAAAGAATTGAATAGAATGGATCATTACCATTATTGGGGGCGGAACTATAGTTATAGGAGCCGTAGCACGGGCTACGGTTCAACCCCCGTATTCGTAGTGTATTTTTTTTATTTTATACAAAGGATACTCCTAAAAAACTATAAGGATACCCCTAACCAAAAAATAGGATACTTGATAACTAAATCTCATTTTTTATAAGCCCAAGCATTTTTTACAACATTAAGCCCAGAATGATAAAATAAGCCCAAATTAACAATAATAGAATTAATAGGAGCCCCAATTGGTAAATAACAGGTTGTATTTTGACGTATTTTGTCGTTACATATCGTTTTATGAAGTATATGCTCTATACATGTCGTATCGATCACGTTCGGTTATGTGTGGTATGGTATTCTACGATTACGTGTCATTTTGTTTGAATCCACATGTACTCTTACGTGTCGTGTTGTATTTATACGTGTCGTATCGTATCATTATTTGACATATTTTGTCGTTACATGTCATATTATGATGTATATTGTCTGTATGTGTCGTATTATGGCGTATTGTCCATACGTGTCGTATTGGTGACGTCCAGTATTTGACGTTTAATGTCTGTATGTGTCGTATTAGGGTGTAGATTGTTTGTACATGACGTATTTTGTCTGTACTTGTCGTATTATTGAGTATTGTATCATTATACAAACAAAAAACACTTGAAATACATTATACAATCAAACCTAGATAGCACACATAAAATATATTACACAAATAAAATACACTTAAAATTACAAATTAACCTAGATAGTACGCATTTCGATCTGGTTTTGGATTCATTATCGCCTTATACCAGTCTATGCGTTCCATGTAGTTTTGCTCAAAACTATGTCGTATAAGGCTTATATACAACTCGTATATATCTATAGTATAAGTATTATAACTATAGTGACGTGTACTAAACTATAATATAATATAGAGCTCGTATTATAGCACAGATACAATAGTATAAGTATAGTATATTATAATAAACTATAGGTGTAGTATAGGTCCCCCTATAAGCCTATAGATGTAGTATAGATCTCGTATATGTTTATAGTTGTAGTATAATATAGTATATGTGTAGTATAGAATAGTATAATAAACTATAGTATAAGTGTAGTAAATAATATGGTTATGACATAGATACTATAGTATAAGTATAGTATAGTATAATAAACATGTACCAAACCTATACTACTTGATGAATTTTTAAAAATGTTTTTTGTTTAAAAAGCAAAAGAATTCTTTAATTAAACTTTGTAAAAAATATGATTAAATGTATAAAAAAATTGTAAAAAAAAAAACACCAATGCAGTACGACCCTTATAGGTCCAGCCAGCCGCCAGACAAGGACTGAAATCTGCAGATTTGACTTTTGACTTTTGGACCTTTACGACCCGTATTGGAAAAACAAAGTGTGCGGATAGATTGACTGGTGTGCCAATAGAATTCCCTACGTCCTATCAGCGACACGTAAGTCACATCAGTTTCACGTAAGCAATGACGTCCCCGTTTATTAACCAAGAAATGAGATAAAGTCCCCCAATGGTCAATGAAGTCCTCCTTTATTGATTTATAATATTGATATGTCATCACAAACAACTCGTTGTTCCTTGATAACGGGTTGGCGAACTCATAAATGGTGCCCCCCAATGGTGTTATTGGCTGTTATGTTGCTGATAGAGTTGTGCATGGTTCGTTTCGGTTTTTGGGCAAAATCGAAACTGAAATGTCGGTTTTCGGTTTTTTCGGTTTTGCTTTTATCGGTTTTTACGTCGGTTCGGTTCAGTTTTTTCGGTTATTTTGGTTTTTGAAACAAAATTATGCATGCGTCAAAATAAAAAAAAAAGTATAATTTAAAATTAAAGAATCTTTCTTATAATTTTACATTTAAGTTATTATATTTAACCTTTTTAATTAATATTGTTCACATAAACCTAACATTCTAATCTAATTTCGTGCTTATCTAAAGTTTTTAAAGACATTTTATTTTTTATTACTTTGAAGTTCATTTAATATTTATACTATGTTAGAACCCCGTGTATTACACGGGTTGAATAAATATAATTTTATATATTAAATAATAAAAAAGTTATATCTTTGAGAACCCGTGTATTGTACGGATTGAGTAAATTTAGTTTTATATATTTAATAATGAAAAAAGTTACATTTTTTAAAACCTCATGTGTTATACGGGTTGAGCACATGCAATTTTATATACCAAACAATAAAAAGTTATATCTTTATAAACTCTCTGTATTATATGGATTGAATAAATCTAATTTTATATACTACATAATAAAAAAGTTATATTTTTTAAAAACCTCGTGTATTACACAAGTTGCATAAATGTAATTTTGTGTGGTAACATCTTTAAAAAAACTAACGGATATACTCGATATACGATGGATGAGGTGATTGCGGTGACGGTTCTTATAAATGTCACATAAACATAGTGATTACCGTATTTGAGTTGAATATTGAACACGGAAATAAAAGTATAAAATCAATAAACATTGATTAATATTTTTGTTTACCCCTTATAAACATTTTTGAAATAGGTTTTATCCTTAAATACTTTAGTTTAATAAAATAAATAAATCATTTACAATTTATTAATTTATATTGAAGAGATTATTCCAAACGTTATGTGATGTGTTAACCATATGAAAACGCACGTTTTGACGTATCCGATTGAACTCAATATATCCTATAGTTGCATTGCGATTGGATCAAAATGTAACGTAAATCTAATTTATATCGTACAATCATAACGTATTATACGCGACCTGACTAACTCAAATTTATATCGTCAAGGCAAAAACTCTTGAGGGGGTCAAAGTGGCATTTACAAAGTTCATAAAAAGTTAAGTGGTTAAAAATTGCATTTCCTGAACTTAAGAGCTAAGAAAGGGTAAAGATAAAATTTGATAAACTTTTGGGGTAAGAAAGTAAACTATAACAAAGTTATAAATATCATAAAATATTATATTATCTCCTATACAAATTATTTAAATTTATATTAAATTTATTTTTATAATTATTTTTTAATTGATATTAATTATCTATAAAAATAGATGGCTTCAATGGACATGTGTCCTTTTATTAGTTTCTTTTATTATATAGTATAGATTAAATTTTGTTATTTTTGTAGACAATTAATAAATCATTTCAGTTATAAATAAACATGTTAATGTTTTTATTATAAAAACTTAACATTCAAGAATAAATTTAATAATTTATACTAGCATGGATTAAACATTTAAACAACTTAAACATAAAAATATATGGACCAGGCGTACTATTGTACCTTACCGGTCCGGTTCAGTTTTTTTCGGTTATTGAAAATGGTTTTTCCGAAAACCGAACCAAAATTATCGGTTATTAAAAATCCGAAAACCGAATCATCGGTTTTTGTTTTGATTCGGTTTCTTCGGTTATTTCAGTTAAGATTCAGTTATTACGGTTTTCTGCTCCCCCTAGTTGCTGAGGTGGAGGGGGCGTTACCCCATACCACCCAGCCACGACTACTATGGCCTTATACATATCATATAGTTGCATGCCTTTCTCTTCTGCCTTGCCTTTTCACTTAGAAATAATCCTGGTGCCCTATACGATGCGTACAAGGATATATGCGCCACATAAGGTTACTAACTAATCATTGGTTTTCAGCCAGCGATTGACTGATAATTAATGAACCTGATACGATACATATAACCCTATACATGTCATATAGGACATCAAGGTATCCAAATAAATATAGGGGGTCTGAATAACCAGACACATTTTAACATTTGAAACGTGACTTAATAAATATTGATTGTAAAAGGTTAAAACTAGACACATTTTTTTAACATTTGAAACGTGACTTAATAAATACTGATTGTAAAAGGTTAAAAAGTTGTTTTTTAAAGGCTCTCGGTATCCACACATCCCCTCTTTTTATTTGCACATCCTTAACCCTACAGGAAGTGTATTGGGTTATACGGTTCCTCTGGGTCAAAGCGTATTGATCTATACGCTTCCTATACGTGTACTTGAAGTACAACTTTTTCAGACACTTTTCATGCAATGATTATGGGACCAGAGGAACCGTATAGCCCTATACGCTTCCTATAGATTTTTTTTTTCAAAAGCAGCATAAGGCTCTTATTTTTTTTTTTGAACGGAAAGGAACGAGTATCAACCACCGTGACACCGGACGCTGTGGCCAAGGTCGACTACTCAACCGCCACCAGCCTCTTGGCTCTCCCAAATACGCGGAAACCCGACCTCTACTCGCCCGAAGGAATGGCAGTGGAATAATCGGTAAAACCTCGCCTCCCATCCAAGATGAACCATATTGCCTTATACGCTTTCTATACTTTACTTACTTTACTGACATGGGAAACGTATTGCCCTATACGCTTCATATACTTTACTGAAAACGGAACCATATTGCCTTGTACACTTCCTGTTGGGGGCACTTTTCAGATTTTTTAAGTTATGAAGTGCGTGTATGTCATAGCGAGGTGATACATCGTACCAATAGGAATTGTGTTGCCTTATACGATTCCTATTGGTGTCGCATTTAGGGTGTGTTTGGTATGGGGTAATAGAATGAATGAGGTAATGGAATTAACGAGGGAATGCAATGGATCATTACTATTCCATTCCGGTGGCGGGTTGCGGGGACTGGTGGGTTTGAGAGCCTCGAATGGAAGATGAGGGAACTGCCGTCGTTTGGTTTAGAGAGAGAGCCTAGGGTTTCGCAAATTGTGGTGTGCAATATATATAACGTAACGGCTGATTTGATTGGACTATAGTTGGGCCGAAGCCCATTTTGACGAAACTCACCCAGACGAAACTCATGTTTCGTCGACCAGGTGACGGCGAAACCCCCCCTGTTTCGTCGAGTTCAGATTGGGGTTATTGCACTAAGGTTTCGTCGGTTATACTTGTGACTTGTGAACAGTTTAATAATTTATAACAAGTTTGTAACACTAACCAATTCATAACTAGCTCATAATTTACACATACTCAATAATACACATATTCAAATAGTACACATACTCAAATAAATTTCAAAGATAAAGTTTGTAACAAGTAATGTGTCAAGGAAAGGTCTTTGAAACTCGGGTTGTCACAACATTGAATTATGGCTATATAGACCAATACGCTTCCTGTACGCTTCCTAGTTTTTACGAGAATACACTCATCCCCGAAAGTTTGGATATATAACAGATTTCTGGTCCGATAGGAATCGTATTGTCCAATACACTTCGTATGGAATTAATTCGTCCACCAACGAAACCCTATGAGAAGTGTAATGCCCTGTACACTTCCTAATGGGTCCCTTTGGGAATTGTATTGCTCTATACGCTTCCTATTGAGGTCGCTTTTCAGATCAATATGAAGTGTATTGCCCTATACGCTTCCTATTGGGTCCCTATGAGAAGTGTATTACCCAATACGTTTCCTATTGATTTAATTCATCCACCAACCAAAATCCTATAGGAAGCGTATTGCCCAATACACTTCCCATTGATTTAATTCGTTCACCAACCAAAGCTTTATAGGAAGCGTATTGCTGAATACACTTCCTGGTAACTGTAAGGAATCGTATTGTCCAATACACTTCCTGTTGGCCTCACTTTTTAGACCTTTTCACTTTTTAGTGCTTTTCTATGTCTGAAATGCCTGCATGACATAGGGTTTAGTGTACGAATGAGAAGCGTATTGGCCTATACAGTTCCTATTGGTGTGGCATTTATTGCTTTTGAACCCTATTAGAAGTGTATTGGGCTATACACTTCATATTAAGGGATGTACACTAACTTTTGGGGGTGTCTAGATACCATAACCCTTTTTAAATGACATAACATCATGTGATTTAGATGTCTCTTTCACGAATGATATGTGTGAAAGTTATCTTTTTGTAAAGTTGAATGGTCAAAAAAAAAGTTTGAAATGTCAAAGAAAGTTTTGTAAAGTTGAATGGTCAAAAAAAAGTTTGAAATGTCAAATAAAGTTTGAAAGGTATATTTCCGTAAGCATGTTGAACATACGGTGTGGTTGGTATGGAAGAGGTGTGGAGTCTCAATCACGTCGTTACACCACCCGTTAATGGCAGCGTTGATATTTGCGTAGGGGAGAGGGTGCTTCAATTTTCACGATGTGGTGAATTGTGATTCGTGGTGGCTTATAGCCATTGGACAAATGTTCTTTTAAAAAAATAAATAAATAACTCATTCTATATAAATCCAATCCATTCTATCATTTTTTTTTACCAAATACTCTTCTACCCCACTCTAAATTTTATAAAATCTCTCAAATTTTATAAAAAAAAAACAATGTATTCCCACAATCGTTCTTTCGATTTGAGCAACATGTATGGTCAAGGCGAAATACCTAATACTACTTCGCCTCAAAACCGCCCTCTCTTCAAGTTCTGGGTAACTTACCCGACACATCGGCTTATGCGCATCGTCTTGCGAACTACCCAATATTTTTTCCGCCACAAATGCCTAACCACCTTCAACAACAACCACTCGTTCCTAAATCACAAACGCCCCCAACACCCAAATCCGTACCTGAAACGCAACCTCAAATTATCGTTGAGGAAAAAGCCAAAGAGAAACAAGTCGTTGTGCCATGAACAAAGAAGGAACAGTGGCGTGTTAATGCGAATAACTTAGACCGAAACGTAAAACATAGATAATAATAACTAAGTTGACCTAGGACTCGTGTGTTGCAACGAACCTATCAAACTGGAAAAAGTAGACAACATAAAATGTTGAACCGCACACACGTTGCGCCGTGTTAACTCGCAAAATTTAAAACAGAATGTAAAACGAAAAATTTGCATAATATGGAAAATATAAGGGACCAAAGTTGAAAGTGAAAAAATCGTGAGGTTAAATTGCGAAAGACAAAAACTTTGGGGTTAAAAGTAAAAAAATCAAATAGGTTTGGATTAAAAGTGAAAAGTCAAGTTTTTTTTTTTCTTTTGAAAACCCCCCTAAGCATTGGGTATGTTGAAAATTTATAGTATGTAAATAATATATATGTTTTTTAAAAATGTGTACCAATCAACATTGTGACGAGTTTTGGAATCGAATAAACGAGTTTTATCACACAACGATAAACCAGAGTTCTATAGGTAAATGATAGTCTCTTGTCAAAGTGACGTGAAATAAATACCGTCATAAGCGCCTTTAACCGTGCACTACAACAACATAAATTATTAAGTATTAAGGTGGTATATCTTACCATAATTGTGAAATAAAAGCTATAGGTGGTTGATGATCATGCCAATTTTGTATAGTTGATTGTATTCAACAAATTATTAAGTATCTAGAAATGACATTTTGTTAGAATCTCTAAATCAAAAATAAGCTTGCTTGTGGAGTTTTTAATTCAGCTCAAAAAACAACGCGTAAAACAAGCATTAAGATGGTATATCTTACCATAATTGTTGGAATGGTAGTTTCGGAAATTATAAAGTAATTATAACGTGCCAGGTCATGTATATTAAAAAAAACCCAATGTATTGTATTTTTTTTTTTTTTGAATAGTAACTTTCATTAACCCAACAAAGCCGACCCAAACCGGGCCGACCCAAAAAGACACAACCTTACATATTTACAAAAGAGCACCACTCCCCCCACTCTAACCTAGAATGTTTTGATCTATTTACAAACCAGAGAAAACCCAAGGATTTGACTTCACTAACAATATTCTCTATCTTAACAGATACATTTGAAAATTTGGCGTTATTCCTAGCTCTCCACAAGCTCCAACAACCGATCAAGATGATACCATGAACTGCATCCTTCTTTCTTTCGGAAACACGGAGGTCGTTATGAATTCCTAAAAGATCTTTGGGAGAGAAAGCAAAAATATTATCTTGCACCAAGAGCTAATCCCGTTCCAAACAATAGCCGCCACCCGACAAGCCGTAAAGATATAACCGGCCGTCTCTTCATCCGCCAAACATAAGGGGCACGATGAGTTAACGATTTGAACATTCCTTCTGACAAGAGCTTCAGCCGTTGGAAGGCTATTTAATCCCATTCTCCATGCATGAATATTAACTTTAGCAGGAACCCATTTACACCATTCGAACTTAAACTCGTCGTTACCATCAAATTCCGAGAACAATATCCTTTTGACATCTTTAACCGAGAAGGAACCATCCGCACTCGAAGTCCACTTCCAACTATCCTCGACTGCTGAGACCTTGGAACCATTCAACAGAGAACACAGCTGAAGCAATTCAGATTGCAAACCTGCAAACACTGGATCCAATCTCCATCTCCAAACCAACTCCAACTCAGAACCCATGTTAACTATTCTCACCGAGCATCTTTTATCCTCTTCCAAACTAAACAGGCCAGGAAACCGAAGCTTCAGAAGAACGTTATCAATCCAGTGTATTGTATGGGTTGGATAAAATATAATCTAATTTGTTACATATACAGTAATCAAAATATGTCTTTAAAAAACTTTAGTGTGTTAGTTATAAATGTTGTTAAATTAATTTTTAATACACTTTTTTCAAATGGGTATTATTTTTTTCGTATTTTATAAATGTAATTTCAATTAAAGTGTACTTTATTTATTTGAAAAAAACACATGAGCATAAACCGCAAGCAAAGTTGTCGTTAACTCCATTGTATAACAACTTGAATAGGGATGAGAAATTTTGTACTGAAAATTGGTACCGTACCATTCCACTACAAACAAAAAATATATGATGCAATATTCGGTTTTGAATTTACCCTGGTTAAGAACATAGTTAGAAAAAGCTACCAATTTAACTGATTTAGATGTTAATCCTAAGTCTATTTTTACCTTTGTCTAGATTTAGATGTTAATGCTAACTCTATTTTTACTTTTGTCTTGGTTTCTAAGCAAGTGAATATGTAATAGTCATATCTCATGTGAAATGCAACCAATAGGTGGTTGAAGATCATGCCAGTTTTGTGTAATTGGTTTTATTTAAGGGTGTTCAAAAAACTGAAATAACTAACCCAAACCAAATTAACCGATAAAATCTAACCGAAAAAAACCGAACCAAATAAAAAACCGGTGGGCCGATTATTGATTTTTTTGAAAACCGAAAGTAGCGGGTCGGTTATGGTTATCAATATTTTCATACCCACCATAACCGAACCGAACCAAAATGTAGTAAATCTTAGTCGGATTTGGACTTTTCACCATTATTTTAATATTTGATGTTTTTGGTTGAATGTTTTAGTATTTAGGGGTTATTTCATATCATTTTAGTTGAGTGTTTATTTGAATTTATATGAATATATCACATCACTTTGTTTGAATATTCGGTATTAATACTATAGATTATATGTATTTTTAATACTTTTTAATATGCTAATATATATAAATATGTAATAACAATTTATTCTATGTTAATAAAATGAGCTATTTTAGCTACGCCTAAATTCACAGTTAACCACCCATAACCGACTCGCCATAACCATCAAAACCGATTAACCAAAACCGTCATAACCGATTAGTTATGGTTATGCTTATCCATTAACCGACATAGGTTATGGTTTTAGGCCAAAACCGGCCCAAACCGATCCATACACACCCCTAGTTTTATTAACAATAAGTATCTAGAAATGACATTTTGTTAGAATCTCTAAATTTAAATTAAGCTTACTTGTGGAGTTTTGTTTCAGCTAAAAAAAACAATGAGGAAAACAATCATTAACGTGGTATATTTTACCGTGATTGTTGGAATAGGTAGTCTCGAAAATTACAAGATAACTATAATGTGTCATATCATATATATATTTAAAAAAAAAACCTTGTATTGCTCAAGTTAAACAAAATATAATCCAAGGAGTTACATATACAATCGTCAAAATATGTCTTTAAAAAATACCTTTATTGTGTCAGTTATAAATGTTGTCAAATTAACTTTTAAAACATTTTTTTTTGAGATGGGTATTAGTTTTTGTGTGAATTGATAAATGTAATTTCAATTAAATTGTACCTTTTTTAAAAAAGAAATGAGCGTAATTGTAAGACCCAATTTTATATACTAGATTTAATAACATAAGACCTTACATTTCATGCTAAATTTGGAGTTTACAAAAACTTTTACGACTTGAAAACCATAACTATACATAACATTCACGATAATAACCTACGAAGCCATATTCAAGACAGAATCTACAATTGTTTACATAGTTTTAAAACAAAAGAACAAGTGCGGAAGCGTTTGTTTAAGTGTTCGGTTCGAATGCTATTGCTTGATCATCACCCTTCTACTTGAAAACCTGAAAAAAAACTGAACATTTTAGACCAATGTTAGTATTAAGGTCCTTGGACAATAATATAATCAAAACGGTGTTTGGAGACCAATTAACGTAACCAAGAATAATGAAATTCTGTTTTTGGAACTGGGTGCTGCCGTAACTTACGGTAGTCACCGTAAGTTACGGTGGGGCTCCTGGAAGCTTGTGACCTGCCGTAAGGCAGGAGGATCCTACCGTAGCAACTTGTTTGCTACCGTAAGTTACGGTATCACCGTAACTACTTACGATAGTCACTGTACATGTTTTCTTGCTTGTTGTTGTTGTCATTCTATTCCCATTTTGCAGTAAATTAATCTTGAACATGATTATCACCTAACCAAGATTAGGATACTCATGTTCTGATTATTACCCGCTATCATGTTTCGCTTTCCCCATGAGGGGTCGCTTACGCAATAATCTACATGTTTAAATCCAAGGCTTCATGTTTGTCAAACTACACTACTTGACATGTTTACCAAATCAGAACCTTAACTCTTGTATTAGGAGTTAAGTTTCTCAACTAACTTAGCGTGTCCGCTACCCGGCTTACGCTTGGTTTATAACCATTCGTCATGTTTACTCCCAAACTTGTTTTGACCCGTTTGGATGCCGGAATTTAGGCACCAATCAGGGTATTTCAAGAGTCCTTTTTCTATCACATGTTTTGACCCGTTTTTACTTGTTTGAGACGCAAAGTCACTTTCGTGACGTATTGGTCTATCTTGTTTACCATGCTTTAAACTACGACATATAACAAATAAATAAATTTTAATATAACGAAAAGGTAATTTCGTACCTTTAGAGCACGCCTTTCCCCCGTGAATTCCCTTCGGCTTGTCCGCTTGATGATCCGGACTCTTTGCCTAGAAAATTCAGTTTACAAAAATGTTTAGAATTCTTTTTCATGACCATAATCACATCATTGTGAACCATGATCAAATCTGCGTTTTCATCCCATTTTTAACATTTAAATCTTCACTTAGGCATTTCAACAAACACCAAGCGGGTCAGATTTTATTATACAACTAACCAAGTTCATATTTTGTAATTATCATCTAATTTCACTTCAATAATCAACTTTGCACATAACTCAACATCAACATTTCAGAATTCACTTCCTAATTTCAGATTGTGCTAGAACAAGAGTTAAAATTTTGGCATTTATCAAGTTTCTTGAGGTTCACTAATCACCTATAATAGTGATTATGAAACCCTACAAGTTTTATACAAAAATTTGTCAAGAATCAACTAGGGTTTGTTCCTAATCTTCAAAAATCCTTCTAGTTTCACACATGCATCAATAATCAAGTTGAATTTTCGTTTTTCACATTTAACATAAAATTCAAGATGTAGTAAAATACCAAAATTTTACATACCTTTTGATCCCTACAACGAGGTGATCACTAATTTATGTTTAGAATTTGATTTGGAACGGATTTGAGGCTTCAATTTAGTAGATTTTGGTGTGAAGCTAGGGTTTGGAGAATCCCCTGTTCGCCCCTCTTCTCCTTGATCGACCAGACACACCAATCTTGGTGTGTTTGGTTTGGTTTTATTACAGTTAGTAACTATCTTTCAATTTTGACAAGTTTAAACCCTTAACTATGATTTTCCCTTAAGTTTAAGTGTTTTAACCATATTATGAATTATTTTAAGACTTGAATTTAACTAGGTTAAGTTCCTAGTTGGTAAATTCTTGTTTGTTATTTCTTTAGAATTTTAATATAAGGATTTATATTTTCGAGGTGTTACAAGTCCACCCCCCTTAAAAAGGGTTTCGTCCCCGAAACCGAATTACGTACCAAATAAAGTAGGGTATTGCCGTTGCATTTCTTCTTCGGATTCCCATGTGGTATCAGCACCCTTCTTGTGTTCCCATTTGACTTTTACTTGATTGATCTCTTTATTTCTTAAGGTTTTCACCTTGCGATCTAAAATCGCAATAGGTCTTACCACATAGTTTAATCTGTCATCCACCTCAATATCATCGTAGTGGACATAAGTCGTCTCATCGGCCAGACATTTCCGAAGATGTGACACATGAAAAGTACTATGAATTCCGCTTAATTCTTCCGGTAGCTCAAGACGGTAAGCTACCTTTCCTACTCGTTCAACAATCGTAAATGGCCCGATAAATCTTGGGCTCAACTTCCCTTTCTTTCTGAACCGGATAACTCCTTTCCATGGGGACACTTTGAGCATAACTTTGTCACCGACTTGAAATTCAATTGGCCTTCTTCGTTTATCAGCATACGACTTTTGTCGATCTTGAGCTGTTTTTAAGTGAGTTCGGACCATGTCGATTTTCTCGTTCGTAGCTCGGATTATATCTGTGGGTGCTAGCCCACGTGGACCCACTTCTCCCCAACATACCAGGGTTCGGCATTTTCTTCCATATAACATTTCGTACGGGGCCATTTTAATACTCGCGTGATAGCTGTTGCTATATGAAAATTCGACTAAGGGTAGATGGACATCCCAACTACCCCCGAATGCAAGCACGCAACATGTC
This sequence comes from Helianthus annuus, assembly GCF_002127325.2. Taxonomy (NCBI): domain Eukaryota; kingdom Viridiplantae; phylum Streptophyta; class Magnoliopsida; order Asterales; family Asteraceae; genus Helianthus; species Helianthus annuus. The sequence goes on from NC_035443.2 coordinate 168,470,077, forward strand.
TTCTAACGTCTGTATTGTTCTTTCACTTTGCCCATCCGTTTGAGGATGGTAAGCAGTGCTAAGGAATAACTTGGTTCCCATTTGTTCTTGGAAATCCTGCCAGAAATTTGAAGTGAATCGGGTGTCTCTATCGGACACGATGGATACCGGTACTCCATGGCGTGATATTATTTCATTTGTATACACCTCTGCCATCTTTTCAGACGTATAGGTCTCACGAATCGGGATGAAGTGAGCACTTTTAGTCAATCTATCCACAACTACCCATATAGCATCAAAACCACAGCTTGTTTTAGGTAGTTTGGTCAATAGGTCCATTGTAATTTGTTCCCATTTCCAAACCGGGATTTCTAATGGTTGGAGTTTACCGTATGGCTTTTGGTGTTCCGCCTTGACTTGTAGACATGTTAAACACTTTTCCACGTATTTCACGGCGTCTCTTTTCATTCCGGGCCACCAGTAGTTTTGTTTTAAGTCGTTATACATCTTGGTCGCTCCCGGATGAATGGAATAACGGGACTTGTGAGCTTCATCAAGTAGGAGCTTTTTAACTCCACATGTGTTAGGGACCCAAATTCTATTGAAACGTGTCTTCAAGCCGTGACTGCCTACCTCGAGATCTTTAACTTGGCCAACAATCCTTTCCTTTTTCCAGTTTTCCATCTTTACTGCTTCACCTTGTGCTTCTCGGATTCGTTCTAGTAAGCCCGAGGTCACAACGAGATGCAATGATCGTACCCGTATTGGGGCATAATCTGCTTTTCGGCTCAACGCGTCAGCCACTACATTGGCCTTCCCGGGGTGATAATGTATTTCACAGTCAAGATCCTTGACCGTTTCCAACCACCACCTTTGTCTCATGTTTAATTCCTTCTGATCGAAGAAATACTTTAAACTTTTATGGTCGGTAAAGATCGTAAATTTTACCCCATACAAGTAATGCCTCCATATCTTTAATGCAAACACCACCGCCGCCAATTCCAAGTCGTGAACCGGGTATTCCTTTTCATGAATCTTCAATTGCCTCGAGTCATAGGCGATGACCTTGCCTCGTTGCATCAAAACACATCCGAGCCCCAAATGCGAAGCATCCGAGTAAACCACCATACATCAGTCCCTTCCGGTAATGTTAACACCGGAGCGTGGGTCAACTTTTCTTTGAGCGTTTGGAAGGCTTCCTCTTGCTTAACGCCCCATACGAACTTCTCCTCCTTGCGAGTCAATTTGGTCAATGGCAAGGCAATTTTGGAGAAATCCTGTATGAATCTCCGATAATATCCCGCGAGCCCTAAAAAGCTTCGGATTTCTGAGGGGTTTCTTGGAGGTTTCCATTTTGACACAGCTTCTACCTTTGACGGATCTACTAGTACTCCATCGGCACTAATGATGTGCCCAAGAAACTGCACCTCTCGTAACCAGAAGGCGCACTTAGAGAATTTTGCATACAACTTCTCTCATCTGAGTGTCTCTAATATTTCTTGCAAATGACACACGTGCTCAGCTTCATTCTTCGAATATACTAATATGTCATCGATAAATACAATTACCGATTTATCCAGCATGGGTTTGCAAACCCGGTTCATGAGATCCATGAAAGCCGCGGGTGCATTAGTCAACCCAAAGGGCATTACAAGGAATTCATAATGCCCGTACCGCGTACGAAATGCTGTCTTCGGTACATCTTCCTCTTTGACTTTCAATTGGTGATAACCCGACCTAAGATCTATCTTGGAAAAACAACTTGCTCCCCGTAGCTGGTCGAACAAATCATCAATTCTTGGTAGTGGGTATCGATTCTTCACCGTGAGTTTGTTTAACTCTCGGTAGTCGATACACATGCGCATACTGCCGTCCTTCTTTTTCACAAACAGGACTGGCGTGCCCCACGGGGACACACTTGGTCGGATAAACCCTTTGTCAAGCAACTCTTGGATTTGAGACATTAGTTCTTGTAGTTCTGACGGCGCGAGTCGATATGGCGCCTTCGCCACGGGTTTGGCGCCCGGAATCAATTCGATCCCAAATTCCACTTCCCGTTCTGGTGGTATTCCCGGTAGTTCTTCCGGGAACACATCCTCATAATCACGTACCACCGGCACGTCCCCAATTTTGAGGGGTTCTTTTTCCGATTCGCTTGCGTATACCATAAAGGCCTTGCATCCATGTTTCATAAATTTATGGGCTTCTAGTATTGAGCACAGCACCGGGTTACCTCCTTTTTCGCCGTATATCGTAACTTGCTTTCCACTAGGAGACGTTAGTTTAATTTCCTTTCGGAAACAAACCACCTTCGCATGGTATCAAGATAGCCAATCCATCCCCACGATCACTTGGAATTCCCCCATCGACATCGGAATCAGGTCTATTGTGTATTCTTCGTTATCGATGCTCATTTTACAGTTTTCACATACATCACAAACAATAAAGCTCTTGTTATTACCTATCTCTACTTCTAAAGGCATAGGTAACTTTGTTAGAACAAATGAAGGATGTCGAATAAATCCATACGAAATAAAGGATTTATTCGCACCCGTATCAAATAACACACGTGCGGGAATCGAGTTTATAGTAAATATACCTGAGACCACGTCAGGTTCGACTTTTGCTTCTGCAGCGGTCAATTGGAAAGATCTTGCTTTTGCTTTCGGGGCTTCACCTTTCGAGTCTTGCCCATCTTTCTTTCCGACCAGTTCCGGGCATTCGGATCTTTTGTGACCCATTCGATAACAGTTGTAACAAACAGTCACTTTCTCCGGACATGATATAGCCATGTGTCCCGTTTTTCAGCATATGGGACAAGGCTTATCTTTGAAGCGACATTCGCCCTTATGATTCTTCCCACAAATTTTGCAACTTGGTGTACTACCTTTTGTATCCGATTTCTTCACTGTTTCATTCATTCGTGCTTTCTTGTTAGGGCTTGGGTTTACATCTTGTGCCCTTCGTTCACCCCGTTCTATGCTCTTTTTCAATTCGATTTCCCTTTCCCGAGCAGCATTGATGATCTCGGTAAGGGTCTCGTACTTTGAAGGGGTTATGAACTCTCTATACTCCGCACTCAGCATGTTATGGTAATAGTAGACCTTTTGTTCTTCATTCGTGACCAAATCATCACAGAACTTCATCTTGACCATAAACATGCCCATGATCTTGTCTATGGATTCACCCTTGTGTCTGAGTTGCATGAACTCTTCCTTGATTCTATTTATGACTGCTTTGGGACTATGGTGTTTAAGAAACGGCGTCTTAAACTCCTCCCATGTCATGGCCTTAGCCGCTTCACTTCCAATCTCTTTCTTTTTGTTATCCCACCAGTCTTTCGCTTGACCTCTTAATTGACCCGTACCATAGGCTACATAGTCATTTTCATCGCAATGAGCTCTCTCGAATACTCCTTCGATATCACTTAGCCATCGTTGGCACACAATTGGATCAACCTCTCCATTATATATGGGTGGTTTACATGCCATGAATTCCTTGTATGAACAAGGCTTTCGTCCTCTAGGTTTTTCCTTTGCTAGGTTTGAATTATCCTCTAGCTTCTTGATTCTCTCGTTTACTATTGATAAAACTGTGTTTTGAATTTTATCAATGAAGTCCGACAAACTGTTTTCAATCGCCTTTCCAACCTCTTCGGCAATCACTACCCTCATTTGTTCGGTGACTCTTGGCACCGCATCATCACCACCTTTGTCCGCCATCTTTAATACTGAAATGTTTACGTAGATAGTTAAACATTCCATTTATAACACATGCTTTACTTGTTTTGATTCAGTCAAGTTTCCAACTTGATTCAATCATTCTTGTTTCATGCATTTCTTGTATTTGAATGAGCTTATACACTCTTTACATGCATAATTTATTCATGATTTATTTCTATATTTTCTAAATCTATTTGAACTATTAACTTTTACCGGATGCTTGATCAAGCTTGAACCGAACACTTTATTGGCAACCTTGAGCTCTGATTACCAACTTGTAAGACCCAATTTTACATACTAGATTTAATAACATAAGACCTTGCATTTCATGCTAAATTTGGAGTTTACAAAAACTTTTACGACTTGAAAACCATAACTATACATAACATTCACGATAATAACCTACGAAGCCATATTCAAGACAGAATCTACAATTGTTTACATAGTTTTAAAACAAAAGAACAAGTGCGGAAGCGTTTGTTTAAGTGTTCAGTTCGAATGCTATTGCTTGATCATCACCCTTCTACTTGAAAACCTGAAAAAAAAAAACTGAACATTTTAGACCAATGTTAGTATTAAGGTCCTTGGACAATAATATAATCAAAACGGTGTTTGGAGACCAATTAACGTAACCAAGAATAATGAAATTCTGTTTTTGGAACTGGGTGCTACCGTAACTTACGGTAGTCACCGTAAGTTACGGTGGCTCCTGGAAGCTTGTGACCTGCCGTAAGGCAGGAGGATCCTACCGTAGCAACTTGTTTGCTACCGTAAGTTACGGTATCACCGTAACTTACGGTAGTCACTGTACATGTTTTCTTGCTTTGTTGTTGTTGTCATTCTATTCCCATTTTGCAGTAAATTAATCTTGAACATGATTATCACCTAACCAAGATTAGGATACTCATGTTCTGATTATTACCCGCTATCATGTTTCGCTTTCCCCATGAGGGGTCACTTACGCAATAATCTACATGTTTAAATCCAAGGCTTCATGTTTGTCAAACTACCCTACTTGACATGTTTACCAAATCAGAACCTTAACTCTTGTATTAGGAGTTAAGTTTCTCAACTAGCTTAGCGTGTCTGCTACCCGGCTTACGCTTGGTTTATAACCATTCGTCATGTTTACTCCCAAACTTGTTTTGACCCGTTTGGATGCCGGAATTTAGGCACCAATTAGGGTATTTCAAGAGTCCTTTTTCTATCACATGTTTTGACCCGTTTTTACTTGTTTGAGACGCAAAGTCACTTTCATGACGTATTGGTCTATCTTGTTTACCATGCTTTAAACTACGACATAAAAAAATAAATAAATTTTAATATAACGAAACGGTAATTTCGTACCTTTAGAGCACGCCTTTCCCCCGTGAATTCCCTTCGGCTTGTCCGCTTGATGATCCGGACTCTTTGCCTAGAAAATTCAGTTTACAAAATGTTTAGAATTCTTTTTCATGACCATAATCACATCATTGTGAACCATGATCAAATCTGCGTTTTCATCCCATTTTTAACATTTAAATCCTCACTTAGGCATTTCAACAAACACCAAGCGGGTCAGATTTTATTATACAACTAACCAAGTTCATATTTTGTAATTATCATCTAATTTCACTTCAATAATCAACTTTGCACATAACTCAACATCAACATTTCAGAATTCACTTCCTAATTTTAGATTGTGCTAGAACAAGAGTTAAAATTTTGGCATTTATCAAGTTTCTTGAGGTTCACTAATCACCTATAATAGTGATTATGAAACCCTACAAGTTTTATACAAAAATTTGTCAAGAATCAACTAGGGTTTGTTCCTAATCTTCAAAAATCTTTCTAGTTTCACACATGCATCAATAATCAAGTTGAATTTTCGTTTTTCACATTTAACATAAAATTCAAGATGTAGTAAAATACCAAGATTTTACATACCTTTTGATCCCTACAACGAGGTGATCACTAATTTATGTTTAGAATTTGATTTGGAACGGATTTGAGGCTTCAATTTAGTAGATTTTGGTGTGAAGCTAGGGTTTGGAGAATCCCCTGTTCGCCCCTCTTCTCCTTGATCGACCAGACACACCAATCTTGGTGTGTTTGGTTTGGTTTTGTTACAATTAGTAACTATCTTTCAATTTTGACAAGTTTAAACCCTTAACTATGATTTTCCCTTAAGTTTAAGTGTTTTAACCATATTATGAATTATTTCAAGACTTGAATTTAACTAGGTTAAGTTCCTAGTTGGTAAATTCTTGTTTGTTATTTCTTTAGAATTTTAATATAAGGATTTATATTTTCGGGGTGTTACAGTAATCCGTAAACAAACTTTCATTAAGTTCATTATATAATATCTCGAATAGAGATGAGGAATTTTGTTCTCTATACCGGTATCGTACCATACTAGTATCAACAAAAAATATATGGTACAATATTCGGTTTTGAATTTAGCATGGTGATGAAGAATAGGGTTAGGAAAAGTTACCAATTTAACTAATTTAGATGTTAATACTAAGTCTATTTTACTTTTGTCTTAGGGGGCTCTTTGACAACTTCTTAACTATTAAGTGCTAAACCAATAAGAGCTCTTATTAAGTGCTAAACCAGTAAGAGGTCTGAACAATTAAGAGTCAATATAATGCTTAATCATTCAGAGGCAATTTCTGACCAATTCAGATAAGAGGTCTTAACCATTCAGACTCAATATAATGCATAAACCATTCAAAAGCAAATGTCTGAATCATTCAGACATCTACTCGCAAAACAAACAGTCTAAACCATTAAAACCTAAACCAGTAAGAGTAAGAGGTCTGAACCATTAAATACTAAACCAGTAAGAAGATATCTGAACCACTAAGAGCCCATTAAAATCTGAAACAAACATCCCCATAGTTGCTAAGCAAGTACATATGTAATCGGCATATCTCATATGAAATGCAACCATATGAAATGCAACCTATAGGTAGCTGATGATCATGCCAATTTTGTATAGTTGATTTTATTCAACAAATTATTAAGTATCTAGAAATAACATTTTGTTAGTCTCTAAATTTAAATTACGCTTGTTTGTGTAGTTTCAGCTAAAAAAGCAAAATGAAAAAACAAGCATTAAGGTGTATATCTTACCGTAATTGTTGGAATAAGTAGTCTCGGAAATTATTACGTGGCATGTCTTATATATTTAAAAAAACTCGTGTATTGCACGAGTTGAATAAAATACAATCTAATTTGTTACATATATACAATCGCCTCGATATATGTCTTTAAAGATAACTTTATTGTGACAATTATAAATGTTGTTAAATTAATTTTTTTTCCAAACGGGTATTAGTTTGTTGTAGGTTGATGCGGGAGTTTAGTATGTATTCGAATGAAAAGAAAGGTATGTGGTGAGGTACTCCTAGCAAGGGTACCTCTAACGTGACAATCGTCGTCTAAAAGGACGAAACAAGTTCCTCTACTAATCGCTCGGATGCCCGTACCGAGTTCGAGATAAACTTGAGCGACCACAATGTTGAAGCAAAACGCCCACTTGGTAGAGATAAATAAAAAAAGGGCGCGTAAATCACATATTTCGGGTGGGAAATACAACGAAGGTTTAGCCGACCAAAATGAACAAAGCATCCAACAAGAAAGAAACACCCAAAAGAAAAGGTTCTCTAGCTTTTTAAACGAAAAGTAAATTTGAAAAATGAGAAGGATTTGGCGAAAGAAAGACGAGCGGATATGATATTTTCCGCTATGAAAACCGATCACCTTGGCGATGAAGAAAAAGAAATGTATGAGATAACAAAACAAGAAATCACGGCAAATTATTGTACTTAGTTTTGTTTTATTTTTATTGTTTCGTTTTTGTTATATTATGTAATGTTTCATTTTTAAAGTTGAGTTAACTACTGTTTTCGTCCCTGTGTTTTGTCAAAAATCACTATTTCAGTCCATTAGTTTAAAAATTGTGATTTCAGTCCTTGAGGTTTCACTTTAGTAACCATTTTAGTCCACCTCGTAACCATTTCAGTCCCTATACTTAACATAATAATGGATTGAAATGGTTACGAAAGTGAAACCACAGGGACTGAAATGGTTACTAAAGTGAAACCTCAAGGACTGAAATCGCAATTTTTAAAGTAATGGATTAAAATAGTGATTTTTGACAAAACACAGGGACGAAAACAGTAATTAACTCTTTAAAGTTTATGTAGTGTATTTTTATTAATGTTACTTTTTTAATTATTATTAATGTTTTTTTTGATTTAATAGTTTTTTTGTATTTTTAAATATAAAATAAATATAAAAAGTGCATGTCCGTGTCAGTTTATGCCGTCCCACACCGTATAGCCTAACCATATATAAGTTTGTAAATTATGCATGTGATCCTCAAACACCTCATTATTAACACAATCTTTGATTTATCTCACTAAATCCACGTCAAAAATGTTTAGACTTATATAAAAATTTCTTTAAAAAAATAAAAGTTTAATAAATACATATGCACAAAAATTCAGGAGAAAAAGAAAACTTCGGAGACACACTATATATTTTAGAGTAGCCCGTGTACATAATAACCAGATTTTTAAACTAAATTAAATACTATAATGAATGAACAATATATATTAGTCTAAAAAATAAAATCCAAAATCAATTAAATGAAGAGGAAATGGACCAGGTGCAGGATCCGACCCGTGTGTTGTCCTGTCCTACCCCAGGGCTTTTTTCTATATATGTCCCAAGGTTCTCCATTGAATTACCGTTGCCAACCACTCCTATTATACATGAGGCTCGATTTGAACGAACCCACACTACATCCTCATTTGAATTACTCAGTCCCCGATCTATGATGACTCAACATCAAGGTAACCCTCGATCCATTTTACCGGATGCCATGCTTAATGTACATACATAAATAAGTACTCTCTACTAATTTAAACTCTATAGACACATTATGTAAAAGTTGGTAACCACTTCTTGTTGGAATCTACATATTTAAATCAAGAAATTGTTTGTACAGGTTTGTTTTAGTTCAAAAACCCTAGAAAGTTCTTACGTTGGTTGTGTGGTTGTTGGAATTGGTACTCTCGGAAATTCATACATTTTTGTTCAGCGTTATCTGAGCAACACCCGAATACGAAAAGAGGTACGTTTTTCTAATGGAGACTATAGTTTCAGTTCATTTGTTGTGTGTGTGTGTTTTTTTTTTTTTTTTTTTTTTTTTTTTTTTTTTTTTGTAATTCAGTGTATTCACTTAACGTCTTTTTCATTGATTCATCGTCAACTTGTTACTCAAATCATATATGTTATGTTTGGGTGTTTTGTAATTCAGCGTGTTGTTAATTTTGATATTTTTCATATTATTTTTAAATATATTAAAGGAAGTTAAAAATAGTTTTTTTTTTCTTTATAACATAAATAGTAACGGGCATCCATGCTTGACAAAAGATGTATGTGGATTTGGATTTGGATCAGGGACTATAGTCATAACTTTTCATTCATAAATAGTAATAGGCATTCTTGTGTTATCATCACGTCATGGGAAGTTTTCCGATGGTTTGTTATGGGTGCTGGGCAGTGCCCTTGGGGCTGGTCAAGGTGTGGTAGGAAGAAGTTATTGATGTCTGGGCCATGTGTAAAAGAAGGGAATCAAGTTTGTATAATTATCTATGTTTTGCAGCAAAATAATTGTAGCGGTGGTAATTTTATTCTTTTTGAACGTCTCACTAGCGAACCATCTGATCATATCCATCTCAATTAGGCTATAAATGCCTATACATCAATTCAGAAGGAAACACAATAAATATGAGGAAAAAACCACTTGTGAGAATCGAACCTAGAATCTAATGGTCCGTAAATCTTATCTTATCCTAAGCTATAAGGCTAAACGGTATGGGGACTGTCCCCGCCCCGTCTAGCACCGTCGCCGGTCCCCAACACCATTTCCCCAGAGGGACGTCGTAGTCCTCTCCGTCTTCTCCCATCCGTTCCAGCCGGGCCGCCACGTCAGCTATTTCACCCCGCACACCATCACAGCCACTGCCGCACCACCCTACCTTGTCTTACACCCCGTTCCACCCCGTACACCATCACAGACTTGAACATTTTGAATCTTTTATAGTTTTATCACTCCTCCATCTTAGTTTTTCACTCAAAATTCACAAAGTAAAATTTTCAGGGGTTTTAAAACGTCTTCACAATCTCTCTGGATAAATTAATAAATGGTTTTGAAGACAAAATTTGGAAAAATAAAGTGGGAACTGTAAAGGGTTTTATTAGGGGTGTGCATGGGTCGGTTTTGACCAAAAACCATAACCATAACCGCGATGTCGGTTATTGGATAACCATAACCATAACCAATCGGTTATGGTTATTTGGTTTTGATGGTTATAATGGGTCGATTATGGGTGGTTAACCGTGTATTTAGCTTAGCTAAAAATAGCTTATTTTTTAACATGGAATAAATTGTTATTGCATATTTGTATATATTAGTATATATTAGTATATTACATAGTATTACAGAATACATATAATCGATAATATTAATACCAATTATTATCGAATATTCAAATAAAGTGATATGGTACATTCCATAAATTCAAATAAACATTCAAACAAAACTACAAAATGATATAAAAAACCCATAAGTACTAAAAATCTTCGGTCAAAAAACATTAAATATTAAAAAATATGGTGAAAAGTCCTAAATTCTACGAAGATTTATTACATGTCGGTTCGGTTCGGTTATGGTGGTTATGAAAAAAATGATAACAATAACCGACTAGGCTATAAGACTAAACGGTATGGGGACCGTCCCCGTCCCGTCTAGCCCCGTCGTCGGTCCCCAACACCATTTCCACAGAGGGACGTCGTCGTCCTCTCCGTCTTCTCCCAGCCGTTCCAGCCGGGCCGCCACTTAAACCGTTCCACCCCGCACACCATCACAGAGTTGAACATTTTGAATCTTTTATAGTTTTATCCCTCCTCCATCTTGCTTTTTCACTCAAAATTCACAAAGTAAAATTTTAAGGGGTTTTAAAAGGTCTTAACTTTCTCTCTCTGGATAAATTAATAAGAGTAAATTTCAAAGTTCGTCCTTTATGTATGTCTAATATATCAAAGTATGTCCTTTATCTTTAATAACCTCAGAAAACATCCTTAATGTTTGAAAATCCTTACATGTTACGTCCTTTAGTCCTAATCCAGATACTTTTCATGGTTAAATTTGACTAAGTCAACCCCACATAAGGGTATTTTGGTCATTTTATCATAAATATTAAAATAAATAATCATCAAAAACAATAAATATATACAGACTAAATGTTTCTCCTTCTCTCTCTAACTATCCTAACCCCACCACCACAACCCAGCTGCCACCGCCACCACCACCACAGATCTGCCACCACCACCACTTCACCTGCAACTTTAATCTGCTCCAAACCAGTTTTCCGGCAAATTTCAAACCAGTTTTCCGGCAATCAAATCATCAAGCTTATTCATCATCACCTGCAACTCATCTCACTCAAAAGCTCACTCAAAAGCTCTGTTCCAAACCAGATCTCTCCCCCCTCCCCTCTCTCTCTCACACAAACGCCTACCACTATCACCAACACCATCACCACCGTCAACCGCCATAGCTCCATCATCACCACCGCTGCACAAACCTCCACCACCGCCCAACCCCAACCTGCATATTCAGATCTGAATATGTACAGATCTGAACACCACCACAAAATTCAAACCCTAATCTACATTTAAGCTACTAACCCCAAACAAACCCCAAATCCGGATTCAAACTACAAATCTCCCCACAACCACCACCTATTCGATCCGATTAGAGAGAGAGAAAAGAGGGCAGTAGAACGAAGACCGCATACGGTGGCGATTAACTGCGATGATGACATCCTTAACTGCGATGATGACATCCTTAATGTGCGGCGGCGTACGGCGGAGAGGCGGCGGCGAGGAACAAAGTGGCCGTTTGAGTGTCTCCGATAACTAACCGACTCAAAGTAACCGTTTCGTTGAAGTATAATCGTTTTGGAGTCCAACGGTGGGGGTGTGGAGGTGGTGGCAGTGGTCCGGTGAGGTGTGTGCAGGTGGTGGCAGTGGTCCGGTGAGGTGTGCAGGTGGTGGCAGTGGTCCGGTGAGGTGTATGGCGGTGGTGGTCGGTCTGGTGAGGTGTATGGCGGTGGTTGTCGGTCCGGCGATTAGAGAGAGAGAGAGAGAACTGGTGTGTGTTGAGAGAGAGAGAGAGAGAGAGAGGTGTTTATGTGTGAGAGAGAGAGCTGATGTGTTGTGAGAGAGAGAGAGAGAAAGCTGTATGTATGTATATATATATATATATATATATATATATATATATATATATATATAGGGTAGGGCTAGATAGAAAACCCTATATATATAAAAAACCCGAGAAAACCCAAGCTCCCGACATTTTTTTTTTTGAAAAAAATAACACATGTAATATACACGTTTTTAAGACTTTTGGGCCAAAAAAATCAAAAAAGCGCCGAAGGGATATTTAAAAAAAAAAAACAAGTTTCAGCAATTTTCAGCGAAATTATGTCTTTTTTGCTTAACACGTGTTAGGAGCTGAAATTTGTTTATTTTTTTTAAAAAAATCACTTCGGCGCTTTTTTGTTTTTTTTGGCCCAAAACACTCTAAAACATGTATATTACATGTGTAATTTTTTTCAAAAAAAAAAAATGTCGGGAGGTTGGGTAAAAATGGCTTCCCATTTGGGTTTCCAGAGTTTTCTAAGAATTTTAGGGTTTTTTATCTAGCATTATCCTATATATATATATATATATATATATATATATATATATATATAATTTTTTATTATTTATTTTAATATTTATGATAAAATGACCAAAATACCCTTATGTGGGGCTGACTTAGTCAAATTTAACCATGAAAAGTAACTGGATTAGGACTAAAGGACGTAACATGTAAGGATTTGCAAACATTAAGTATGTTTTCTGAGCTTATTAAAGATAAAGGACATACTTTGATATATTAGACATACATAAAGGATGAACTTTGTAATTTACTCAATTAATAAAGGGTTTTGAAGACAAAATTTGAAAAAATAAAGTGGGAAGTGACAAACAAAAGTAGACTTTGATTTGTTTCAATTTTTTAACTAAACCTTTTAATCAACTGGAAATGTTTTTTAAAATATTTTTTTCTTACCAAATAAAAAATTAAAACGATTGTTGGGTTATCATAATTTTAAAATATTTATTATGTAATTATTATTATTGTTATACATTTCTAAGTTTCTTATTGGGCCAAACCATTTTTGATTTAATTTTATTTCTAATTTAAAATTACGCTTTCGTCCTTTGTTTAAAGTTACGGTTTTGCCCCCAGCTAACAAATGAAATTATATATTTGCCCCTAACCAAAATTACGTTTTCGCCCCCAGCTAAAAATAAAATTATAATTTTGCCCTTAGCTCAAAATTACGCTTTTCCCCTCGATTCAAAAACTCATTTTTAATTTTGTTTCCAGTTTAAAATTACGGTTTTGCCCTCCGTTTAAAATTACGTTTTCGCCCCCAGTTCAAAATAAAATGTTGTTTTTCCCTCTAGCTCAAAATTACGATTCTGCCCTCAGCTCAAAATTACGTTTTTGCCTCTAGTTCAAAATAAAATTATGTTTTCCCCCTAGCTCAAAATTATTAGCTGTTTGTCACTTCCCTATTGGACCAACTCATTTTTTATTTTTCGTCCTTCGTTTAAAACTACGTTTTTGCCCCCAGCTCAAAATAAAATGATCATTTTGCCCTACCTCAAAATACGCTTTTGCCCTCGGTTCAAAAACTCTATTTTAATTTTGTTCCCAGTTTAAAATTACGGTTTCGCCCTCCGTTTAAAATTACGTTTTTGCCCCAGTTAAAAATAAAATGTTGTTTTTTCCTCTAACTCAAAATTACGATTCTGCCCCAGCACAAAATTACATTTTTTCCCACAGTTCAAAATAAAATTATGTTTTCCCCCCTAGCTCAAAATTATGATTTTGCTCTCAGTTTAAAATCATGATTTCGCCTCCTGTTCAAAATATAATTCCGATTTTGCCCTCTGTACAAACATACATGTTATGAGAGAGAAATATTTGCCTTATTGCCCCGCAACGCGAGCGGGGCAAAAACTAGTTTATAAACAATTAGTAAAGTTTGTGAATAGTGTTTTGAATTTTTATTTTAGTTTTTTTTGTCTTTTATTTTAGTTTTTTGTCTTTTTTCTGTTTTTTATACTTTTACCCCTCAAATTTCAGTATTAAAACTTACAACTCCTTAACTTTCTACAGACTTTGTAATCAATGTAAAACTTTCCGTAAATGAGTCTGGTCAAATATAATATGTTTTTCGTGCTTATTTTTATCTACGTTTTTTCAGTTCGACTACGTTTTGACTAAAAACTTTTACAAAACGCCGCGGCAACGCGCGGGGCAATTTACTGGCTAGTATTTAAAGAAGTAAAAGATGATTTAATTTTTTCAATCATTGATCCTGTTTTAGTGAATAATTATTGATCCTGATTATTTAACCATATTTACTGTTGTGTTTTTTTTAATATTATTGTTTATTAAACGATTAAATGATATTTGTTGAACAATATTTGTTTATTATATTTGCTGTTTATTAATTTTAGAACTTCGTGAAATGTTGTTCAAAGTACATTTTGAGAATTTTGAGTACTTACAGTTTTGAGAAATATGATCTATCTGTTCAACGCACTTTTGGTATTTTTTGATGATGATTTAATTTGCAAATTTCGATTGAATTGTACATCCACTACGTTTTATTTTTCATTGATTATTTTATGAAGAACTATTGATTTCTACAACGAATAGATTGTGATTGTTATACAAATGACTTACGAGAGATGGTTTGTTAATGAAGGTTTGTTTTAATAGACAAGAGATGTGGCCGGGTAGGTGTTACATACCAACGAGAGAACTCAACCCAAAAGACTAGTCTGGTGGGTGAGAGAGCTCATTTGGTATATGAACCCCACATCAGTTGTCCATACAACTAATATGGGACAAGTCTCATACCTTGCAATGGTATTAGTCCATAACAATCGACCCTCCTTAAGGGCCAACGTCCTCGTTGGTCATGACCATGTTGGTCACGGTTGGCTCTTTCCAGGCCACCACTCCATGGGCCGCCACTCCGAGCCTCATTGGGCACGGCTGGCTCTCTCCACGCCACCACTTCGTGGGCCACCACTCCGAGTTCTGGCTCTGATACCAATGTTACATACCAAACGAAAGAACTCAACCCAAAAGACTAGTTTGGTGGGTGAGAGAGCCCATTTGGTATATAAACCCCACATCAATTGCCCATACAACCAATGTGAGACAAGTCCCAAACCTTGCAATGGTATTAGTCTATAATAGTAGGTTGAACCCCCCATCTTCTTATTATATAAAAAACCCTAAATGTAACATAGAGATTACAAAGATCTCAAAAGTCACTAACAGTAACCCATTAACCTCCAAATAAAGGAAAACAAAACTTGTTCATTCTTATTTGATTATCATTGCACTTGTTTTTAACATCTTAATTTGTCTTTCGTAGGGAGATCTTAGTGAGGTCTTAGTGGAACCAGGGACCACACTCACATTGAAGGTTGTGACCCCCACTTTGGATGGAATCGAAACTATTGCTGCTGAAACTAAAACCACCCCCGCTGATGCAAGTGACCAAAGTAAAACATTATTAGTCATGCGTTATATTTTGGTGGTATGTGTGTCTTATTGTTTATTACAAGTTTACTCTTAAGTTTTAATAATACGTTAACATATTGTTTTTTTGTGTAATGTTGTTATAGGTTGTCCACTTTTTTGAGAGAGCCTTTGGAGAAGACTTTCTAGTCACAGTTTTGACGGATGGTATTTCAACTCTTGTCAATGAGATTAAGTTATTCGGATTTCTGGAACGTGTGGCACCTGTGATGGTAGCAGACCCTAGGTTTGTGAAGTGGGTCACACATACGATTCCGATTTTTGATCTCGCAACAAAGGTTTCCCTTCTTGGCTACAAAGCTTGTCTTACAAGGTGGCAGTTGTGAATGGTAAGGCGGCAATTGCGAGTGGCAAGGTTGCTGCTATGAGAGGGAAGACTCCTGTGACAAGGAAGGCTGTGCTGTGACTAGGAAGGCTTTTGCTGCGACTAGTAAGGCATCAACTAGATTTATCACACCTTCATTCATCAGTATCATAACTTTTACGCGTTCTGTATTTTTACTGATCTCCATCCCACCGTTGATCCATAATATACCCATAATCTTTAAAAAAACATTTACCGTACCTGATTATTGTTATTTCTTTACACACGGATATTACACCGCCTCTCTCACTAAAAGTAAAACCCTTAATTAACACAGTTTCACTTACAACTTGTTGCTAATGGCGTTTTCTCAGTCACTCTTCCTCTCTACTGGAATTCCTAGCTATAGGAAGTTGAACATGAGTAAGAGGCTTGCTCATTCTCTCTCCGTCTTACCTGCGAATGAGAGATTGAACTCTACAATGGTTAGAGCTAACGAGCATCGAAAAATGTAAGCGATTGTTGAATGTTGTTTTTTTTTATTATTATTAAATAAATAAATAAATAAATAAATGATTTTTCATACTATTTTTGCCTTTTATTGATGATGAAGCGTTTGTTGTTTATTAAATGCGAGTCTGCGATTTTGTTAATATTCTACGCTTGTTTTTTTAAAGTTCAAGGTGTATTTATTGACTGTTGTGTTTTTTTAATATTAATTATTTGAATATAATTGTTTATTAAAACGATTAGATGATATTTGTCACACCCCCAAAATACCACATGCGGAAACACCCGCGAGGCGTGTGACGTACCAGGATCTAGCCACTAATTACATTATTACATTGAACTAACAATAATATAATAATTTTAAAAATCCATTCAACATGAACAGTTTAATTCAAATAATTTGTTTAAAACAAGTTTACGTTCAGCGAAAGCATAAATTAATGATCAACAATTTCAACACCATATCGTTTGAAAACATATCAGCATTTAATGTCTTCGCAAGTATCACGACCCATGATCGCACCAGCATATCAGATTGCAAGTCCAAATCAACGTATCTACCGACCTGCAAGCATGCAGAAAAAGTGTATCAGCATAAAGCTAGTGAGTTCACAGTTTTGTTTAATGTATAGTTGGCAAATGTTTAGTTTGAAGATATGTTGATAATAACTCGATACCATAGTGATCTATGTTTGTTTGCCCTCATCAGTGCCTATCAACACTGGTCATGTGGTTAAGGTCATTAGTTCACGCCCATCCTATCCAGGTACGGTGTGAGGTTGTCAAACCTAATAGCGCTATCAGCTAATACCCCGTTGCCCTCCAGGCAACTAGTTCAGTAGTAAGTAGGGACTTTGGGTGATAGAGTTGAGTTGATTATCCAACATCGAATTAAACCGCAGTTTATAACGTATCCCCTCCACGGATATATGTTTGCAAAGTATCCCCTCCAAGGATATAAGTTTGTTTGTTTGTCCCTATAGGACACATGCTTGTAAAAGAGCAGTGAACTCACCTTAGATTTGTTCGGTACGTTATGTTACGTTGTTCAAAGTCAGTCAACCAAGTCCTATTATGGTTACCATTAACAGTTAGGTTCGTAGGCAAGTAATTCCACGTATAACAAACATGTTACATTCAATTTAAACATCACGTAACACTTAGTCAAGTATGTGGGCCATATACAAATGATATCATAACATCAACAGTCCAGTAGGTGTTTTCTAAGTGTGCGGCCCAACAAGTCAACGCCCTCTTAAGAGTGTGCGGTTCAGATTCTGTTTGTGAGCCAATGACCAGTGTACGACCCAATAAATTTAATGCCCAAGTGAGTGTGCGACTTGATTTCGGTTGTGCGGTCCAGCAGACTTCACGGCCCAAGTTACAAGAGTGTGTGCATGTGGCCCAATATAGGTATTCAAGGTCTAATGAGTGTGCGACAATGTAAGGGTGTACGACCTCTTCTTTTTACCCGACTCGTTTTCGAAAAAAATTTACGTCAAAACGTAGACCAATTAAAAATGTATACAATAATAAGCATAAGAACATATTATATTTGACCCAACTGATTTCAGAAAAAAATTACGTCTAAACGTAAACCAATTTGTGTTTATACCAACTTAATTACAAAGTTTTTAAAAGTTAAGGGGTTTTAAGTGTCAACGCTGAAAGTTGAGGGGTAAAAGTATACAACACACAAATAAAAGACTTATTGTTCATCCAACTTGTAGTTGTAATATATATAAAGAAAAAAATCACATCTAAATGTAAACCAATTTGCATTTATACCAACTTAATTACAAATATTTTAAAAATTAAAGGGTTTTAAGTGTAAGAAAAGGGTAAAAGTATAAAAAAGACAACAAAAAACATATTGTTGATCTAATTTGCAATTGTAATATATATATATATATAAGAAAAAAATTTACGTCTATACGTAAACCAATTTTCATATATACCAAAATTACAAAGTTTTTAAAAGTTAACATGTTTTAAGTGTCAACACTGAAAGTTCAGGGGTAAAAGTGTAAAAAAACAATAAAAAAGACTTACTTTTCCTCCAACTTACTATTGTAAAATATATAAAGTTTTTAAAAGTTAACTGGTTTTAAGTGTCAACGCTGAAAGTTGAGGGTTAAACATAAAAAAAATAAAAAAAATAAAAAGCCAAAAAAGATTTAAGATCTGTTTGGTATAGGGTAATGGAATGTATGAGGGAATGAAATTGACGAAGTAATAGAATGGATAACGGAATGAAATGGATCATTCCATTTCATTGTAATGATTGGTTACGCATATCTGAATAGAACAAATCATTACTTTGTACTATTTGATAGATAAAAAATTGAATAATGAATCACAATTATATTAAAAGTGACAAAAATATAACTGCCTCAATAACAATAGTAATTTATTAATGGTAAAAAAATTAATAATAAAATTTTAATATATATTAATATTAGTATTAATATAAATATAAATATGAATATAATAATAATAATAATAATAATAATAATAATAATAAGGGAAATTGGCCTGTAATAATCCCACCCGAATTGCTTTTGGTTAATTGGAAATTTAAACACCCGAATTGAAGCGCCGTTTTCATCGTTTGGAGTACCGTTTCGAGGCAAGTTTTACATCAATGTGTTGATGCAGATTTTGTGTCCGATGCTTGTCGAATAGATTAGTTATTATTTTACGCTGAATTTGTAATAGTTAGTGAAACGGTCTATCGAACGTGTATAGACCCGCTCGTTTGAAGTGGTCAAACGAGAGGGTTATTCGTTTGACCGTGTGGGTTTTGCTAGACAAAGATTATGTGTAGGACCGGTTTTGCGACCGTTCGATTGCGTAACGAACGTTTCACGTGCGGAATCCGTGAACGAACGTGACCGAACACACGATAACGTACTACTAACGTGATTCCATTGATAGAATTGACGTGTACGGTACAAGAATCACAAATACAATACTTTCTCTCTCTACTTTCTCTCTCTAGAAAGTCTTCTCCTCCAAGTCTCCTCCAAATCTTCTATCAAAATCTCCTTACTAAAATCATGACATAATTCCCTATTTATATGGTCAAGGCACTTTAATGATAGTTATCATTAATTACAAGTTTGCCACATTGCCATTTCTAACTAAATAAGACATTATGCGCTTGATTCCTTTCGGCCTTTCACTACGACTCGGATTGACGAAGGCGATAGACAAAATATGCATCAACAATCTCCCCCTTGGATATTGCCGTAGTCAATCTCGTAGTGAAACTCGTAGCGACTTGACTTTCTCTCTCTCTTGAGTTCCTCTTGCTTGAACAGAATCCCGGTGGATCTGTCTTCAGCTTCCGTTGCTCTCTTTCTTCAGAATCTTCAGGCTCCCCCTTTCGTCAAGCTTCCGTGCTTTTGGGATCGACACCTGGCTTTGCGTATCAACAGATTGAATGTTGACGGAATCTTCAGTGAGAGTCTTCAACATGACATTCTCGGATATAGCTTGGTCTTCTTCAGAAATTCTGCCTGGATCTTTCTTTCTTTGGCTATAACTTTCATCAGACTTCCCCTATCACCCTGCTAGGATAGACATCTGGGATTTGTTACCACCATAGAAATTATCTCCTGACTTCTCTCTGTTCAGCTCATCATCTACATCATCTGCATATATCTCAAACACTCTATCACAAACAAATAAAGTTGTGATTCAACTTAATGAATCAACAAATCATTTGAGAATTTTTACAAATTAAACACTAATCACAAATTTGAAACATTTCAATTTCTAATTCAAATTAAAAAAAATTAATGAATCATTTTAAACATTTCAAATGTCTTAACCAACCTGTATGTTCATCAAGTTTAGCCTTTGAGATTTTGAAAATCAGCTCTTCACCATCAGTTGTCGAAAATCTTTTTGGATTTTTGAAAATATGAAACATAAATGCAAAGACAGAAATTTAAATGCAAAACAAACATATTTTTGTGAGTTTGTGCAAGTGGATCATATCAGTTTTTGAGACATAACACAAGCACCGTTAAGCTTTTAATCGTTTTAAGTTCTAAACGATTCACGTAGATTGACGATATAATTGTCCTCTTAAATTTTCATACAATTTTCAATCTATTCAGGATACTATTTAGGTATTTTATGAACTTAGTTCAATTCATGTGTCCCACCTCTTGAATATACTCCCGTATCCAGAATCCCAATTTTCAGTCTTACAGGTATGAACACTACAATGATGTCTGTACATAAATTAGGGGAAAGATGCGAGAACTGAGGGATCTCAGGTCAGAACTTCCGTTCAGCAGAGAGATATCAGCTTCGACTTAGCAGTGTGTCCCCTTTAGAGGATCTTTTCAGCTACAACAGATGATTATCAATTTTATTGTCTAATCAGCTTTATGCTATGTTTCAAGCATTTTGCGGAAAATATTAGCCAAGGACTAGGTCAGAACTACCGTTCAGCAGAAGTCCCGGAATAATACCCCAGACATCATAGAGTATAAACACCTAGTATATCAGAATACAAGACCTTTCAAACGAGATTTCAGGGGTTACCTATATATCCAAGTAGTGTTCCCCACGAATTTCATAAGTTTGAAATTTTAGGTTTATATCCCGAATAAATCTACTAAATGTACAAAAACCTATCGTCACATCATCAGTGAGACCGTTTATCACATTTTACATTACATTTCTTTAGCGTGCTGTGATAGTCCACTGATTTACTATCATTTCCTCTTTTTCACAACAAAACTCATTTTTAAATTTTTAATGTTTTTGACATTTTCAAATTTTCTAATTTTTTTTAAAATTTTTCTCCCCCTAAAATCAAAATATGTTTCAATTTTGATTTTCTAGGAAAATTTGAAACAAACTGTACAAACTTGACAACCTGATGAGAATCACTTCAATTCTCTATCCACCTGGCATAAACAATCAGAACTCCCCCTCACAACAAACTATTTTCCCATTGTGATTTCAAAACACTTAAGTTTGTTTTAATCAAAATGGCTTTTCCGGAAAACTTAGTTTGTTTACCAAACAGTTTAGGTACGGGGTTACTTCATCATCTTGTTTTCTACACAAAAGTAGGAAAATCCAAGTACAAGTTAATGTCCTTGATTTACCATATGCAGTCCAGAATCCTCTGTACCACTTGTAAAACATTCACAAACACAACCAAACCTCTTTACCGTTTGTATGATTGACGTTACCGACTAGAATTTTGAGAAAAATGCCGATTCATGATCCACGATACCATGTTGGGATCTACGGCAGTTCCTGCAAAATCTTCAAACACAGATTTAAAAAGATGCCGATACATGCTCCACGCTTACAAACCTGGGAGCTCCGGCAAGTCAGGTTTTTCATTTAAAAAGATCCACCCAAGCCCGACCAGCCTTGGGTGTTTTCGACAATTTTTCCTTAACCAATGGCTCTTCTGGCTTTGACGAACCAGAATCATTGCCTGAATGTGGCTTGTCTGACTTTGACCTGTCAGATTCATTGCCGACATGTGGCTCCTTTGTTTCGGAAGAAACAGATTCATCGCCAGGAAGTGAAAACTTCACTTTCTTCTTCTTCTTCTCTTTTGTCCTCAGATTTGCATCTGATGAATTCGACTTGCTTGACTTTGCAGTTGAGGAAGTTGATTCATCAGCACTCTTCTTCGATCTGTCGGGTGAACCCGAGGACAAAATCTTTTCGAGATATTCTCTCGCTTTCTTTCTCTTTTTCCTCAGTCGGTCTTTCTGCCCCTGAGAAAGTTTCACTTTTGTTTCTTGAACTTTAGATTCTTTGACTTTCTGTTCTTTGACGTTTTGACCCGAAGCTTTCAATTCTTTGGGCTTGACAACGACTGGTATTTTCTTTGCCATTTTCTGAGAATTAGCCCTCAATCTGTCATTCGATCTTCTTGGGCAATCTCTGGCAATGTGACCTTTGATATTGCAATTATAGCACCTCCTGGTCTCATAACTCCAGTATTGGCAGTTAACAGCAATATGCCCCTGATATCCGCAGCTGTAGCACACCCTGTTATCATACCAGTTACCACCGTTGTACCAAACATTCAAATCGTAACATTGTTTGGCCTGGTGGTACTCATTCCTCAAATTTGCTGGTTTTGACGCTTTAGCACTGTGGTTCGTCCTGCACACAACAAATTTTGAATTTTCATTTTCTACTTTACGTGTTTTTTTCTTTTGATTGGATGATCGTACTGATGAGGTTTTTTCTTCATTTTTAAATTTTTGTTTCTGTTCTACACTCTTCTTCACAGGTTTTTGCTTAGAGCATTCTCCCTTTTCAGTCGAGTGCAAAACAGTTTTCTGAAATTTTCCTCTTAATTTTGAAATTGTTTTCTTTTTCTTAATTTCAGCATCAGACTCTGTCTCAGACTCATCTGCTGAATAAAATTTCTCATTTTCCTCATCAGTTTTCTCATCACAATCTTCGACTTTGACTTTGTCAAAGTTTGTAGCCTTTTCACTTATCGGAACTGAATTGATTGGTTTTGGACAGGGAAAATTCAAACTGTCAGATTTATTCACAAAACCTATCAATTTCTTCTCAAGTTCATCAATTTTGTTCCTCAAATTCTCAGCTTCACTTTCAAGCTGAGATATTCTCCCAAAATGAGACTTGATTGTTTTCTCATTATCATTCTTCAAATTTTCAAGAACAGACTTTTCATTTATCAAAATTTTGATCTGTTCCTGAAATTTTGATTCATTCGCTTTCAGATTCTTGTTTTCAAGCTTAATCCAGAAATCTAAATCTTCTGAAGATTTCTGTTTGTTTTCAAGCTCTTTTACCAACTCTTTGATTTTCTTTTGAGCGCTTTCACCTTCTTTTTCAAGTTCGATAATCTTCTGAAGATTGGAGTTTATCATTTTCTGTTTTTCAATGTTGTTTTTACTGAACACATTTCTCCCATCTTCAAGAATTTTCATTTGCCCTTCAAATTCTTGATTTTTCAAAGTCAAACTGTTAAAATCAACCAACAGTTTGTCATTTTCAGCTTTCAACTTCTCACAATTTTCTTTCAAAATAAGAATCTGATTTTCAACAACGTGCTTCTCGTCTTTCAACTTTTTGACTTCAGATGCCAAACTTGCCATATCTTTCACGAGTTTGTTATTGTCTGTCTTAAAGTTTTCACATGTTGAGCACATTGTTTCATTCTTCACCGATTCTTCAGCTTTTGAAGTTTCTTCTGCTGTCGCTATAAATGTACCTGCACAGAACATTTTAACGAAATCAAGAGGATTTCCATTATTATCAATATAACTGTGACAACCCTCACTAAACCAGGTATCCGTACGACTTAATTAACTATTAATTGCTGCTTAATTACTGTGCTTGACTGAGATTACTGATAAACTGCTACTTGACTGTTGATACATGTACATATCTGCATCATACTTTGATTTCCGTCACTACATTATTTACTTACTGAACTCTAGTGACACAAACATAATGCACAAAAGCACAGTAGCATTTGAACGGATAACCTATTGAACATGCTGATATAGCCAGCATCAGGCAAACACTGCCTCTAAAAGCCTGCATGAGCCAGAAATATTATACTACACCCAGTGTGTGTGTAGGGATACAAGGGTTGTTAAACTGCGTCTCTAGGAATAAGATGTAATGATTGGATGTGCCTAAAACGTACTCTAAGCACGAAACACAGCACTTTTATCAACATACTAGCTTCTAGCAAATTAATAAAGTGCCAAAACATAAGGAAATATTCCTAACACTTTGCAGAATAAATTGTGTCGCTAAAAATATTATTTACGACGCTTAAAGGATTACTTAAGCACTTTAACGGATTACTATCCAACCGAACAACCGGACAATACCCGGAACATAAAAATATTGTCAGAAATATTGTTAGCCTTTTTCTGAGCCAGTTAGGGTCCCTGATTACCTTAACACCCGCTTTATAACGCATCATGCAACTAACGGGGTTAATCTCTAAGTAACCTACTTAACTAAACTAAACTCTAACTGAACGATTGGAAACCAACTGGATACCCCCCCCCCCCTCCATTGGAAATCGGCCAAACCAAGGGAACAAGGAAGGACACCTTTTGATTATTTAATTGTATATGTTTAATATCTAGAAGACATATAATCCGTTGGACGATGGCACAAGAATTTGTCTATAAAAACCCTCACTAACTTAGAGATTTCACATCCACACTCCACCAAAAATCACTCTCTCTCCCTCTTGTCTAATTCTCGGCCGAACACACCCATAGCCACCCACCCATTTTCGAGCTCTTGTTCATCCATTTCAAGCATATACAAGGCTTACGGGTCACGCATTAGGAAGCTTGAAGCAAGCGGAAGTTGAAGGACCTCGTTTCTTTATTTTTATCCACGCCATTTTCGACTAGATTCTTCCCTAGCCCCGAGCTAGAGGTATAATGTTTAAAAACTCACTCTCGATCGTATCTAAAGTGGTTAATATGATTTTTAACGGTTAAAAGTCGGAATCATGCGTTTTGAATCTATAAAGTCTACTAAAACTCGAATATTGTTGGTTAAAAGCTCATAACATGTGTAAAAGTTGTAGTATTTGAATATGTTGATTATTGAGGCCCGATCTACGATGTGGTGGCTCTTATCATCGTTTAACCCGACTTTGTTAAGATCATAGATCTTGACATAAGCTTGTTTCTGTCGGTACGAGGGTTAAAAGGTGGAACTCCACCACACGAGAAACATGAACTTGTGTAAAAGTATTTTGACTTGTAAAATAGTATTTAAAACGAGCCGATCTACGTATGTACAAGTGGTATATTCGTAGAACCAAGTGTCGAGAAAACCATGTTTTATAAAAGTTGGGTGACATGTTAAAAAATATGATTTTTACAAACTACAAGTGTATAAACACTTGTGAAATGAAAGATCCGACAAAGTAACAATTTTTATAAAAGTTGTCGGGAAGTTGTAAAGGATGATTTGTTCTAAAAACGGGGTTTTTACAAGACTAAACTATTTTATACATATATCCACTAAATATAAGGTGATCTACACTATGACTTTCGGAAAAACTACAAGTTCATGTAATAATGCGATTTTACATACTAGTCTACAAGTTTGATGTGTTGAAACTAGTTTGACGTATCGGAAATTGATTGGTTGATTTAAAGAAGTGTTGGAATGATTTTGTAAAAGAAAATGATACGCTTGAAAGCGTGGCCACCTCCAGTTACAGGGGAAACTCTGGCGAAATTTTTCTAAAATCTAACACTTAGAATTTTTTGCAAGTGTTAAACTATTTTGAAATGTTTTCAAAATACATTTCGCCAAGACTTTATTTATTAAATAATCGGAGGTGGGATTTTCACAAAAACTAAACGTGATAAATATTTATTCGATAAATATATTTTTCACCACACTGTTTATGATTATTTTGTGAAAATATATAAATATTATTTTTAGAGTAAAAATAATATTTACAAACTTTGACGAACCCAAAATAATGCAAACGCTTACACGACAAACATATAAGTTACAACGGTAATTACTATTACCACATAACCGCTAAAACGTAACTTACGCTTATTACGGAAATATTCATAAACGCGTATTTTGTCAACTTATTATTTTGGAAAATATTATGTGAAGAGAAAATATAATATTTTTGAGAAAAATATTTATATTTTGGAATGAGAAGTAAAAATATATTAAGTGAGACTTAATATTATAAACGCGCATGTATTAATTCCCCCATCCTTGGGAAGGAGATCAACTACCAAATATATACAAGGAACGGTTGTCTAATTGTTTCCCGAAAATTAAACTATAAAGCTAAAGCACGGCCATCCGTCTAATAGAATTAGCACATGTAGGTCGTTGCACAGCTTTCGGAGATTTGGAGTGCTTGATTTAGCGACGCACTGACTGTGAGTTCATGTCCCCCCTTTTCTCTTAACTCTTTTCAGTTTTATAAACTGCGAGGGTGAAATACATGTCACTATGATTATGAAATACTTGATACATGGTATGGTTAGCGTAAGGAGGGTTATTACTTAGATCATGTGAGTGGGTAGGCGGGAACTGGAGGCCATTAATCCTCATGGTAGGACCGAGGGACGTAAGCGGTAGATCTATCTGGGTGTAGCGAGCCCAACTCCAGGTCCAGCATAACGGGCCTCGGGGTGACTTTGTGCCCGACGCAAAATCCGCTAGGTTTGAGTCTTCCTACTTGCACTTCACACATATCAATGGACTTGCAACCCATTGGTGATCTCTTTTTCCTTATTTGCTACATACCAGGGTTTTTGATAAATACAAGGTTTATTTACTCACTTTCGCATGAACTCGCTCAACATTATTGTTGATTTTTCAACTTACATGTATTTCAGGGAATTAAAGATCTGGCACGGTATGGCATGTTTTCCGCTGCATAAGTCACCAGGGTCATCCAGGGTTCGGGGAAATGTGACTCTTTCCTGGACAAGTCACGGTCCTTGAATCATGTTTATGTTATGTTTGGGTTTGTAATGTTTAGACAAGTTTATGGTTGTTGGGTGTTAACCCGTTAAGACAATGTTTTGATTTTTATTTTAATGGATGATCTTGCATATTTTTAATTCATATAGCTTGTTATGATTAAGCTATGGTATTAAGAAGTCACACCAAATTAACCACGCTTCCGCAAAGCCAGGGTGTGACAGCTTGGTATCAGAGCTCTGATCATAGCGAACTAGGATTCCTTCTTGAGTCTAGACTATGATCACTAGGGCTCTCACGAAAACATTTTTACTGCATACCACTTAAGTCCAGATCCAAAACGTTTTTATAAACAAATGTTGAGCACATTTTATTTATTATTTTTAGGCTCAGTCTGGGAGGCTGAGGCTCGGTCTGAGAGACTGAGGCTCGGTCTGGGAGGCCGAGGCTCGATCTACTGGATCGAGGTAGTTGTCTAGTGGGACTAGGGAGTCAGTCTGGGAGGCTGGGAGAATTGGCTAGTGGGACTAGGGAGTCAGTCTGGGAGGCTGGGAGAATTGTCTAGTGGGACTAGGAAATCAGTCTGGGAGGCTGGGAGAATTGGCTAGTGGGACTAGGGAGTCAGTCTGGGAGGCTGGGAGAATTGGCTAGTGGGACTAGGGAGTCAGTCTGGGAGGCTGGGAAAATTGGCTAGTGGGACTAGGAAGGACAGTCTGGGAGGCTAGTGGGACTAGGAGGATCATGTGATTATTACTTGGTAACTTGTGTGATTACCTGATTTACTGATTTTTGTGCATGTTTGTGTTTATGTTACAGACCCATGGACTCACCAGCCACGGGTGATTCAGATACCACCGGACCTTTACCCATAGTATCGGACGACATTGTGTCTTCAGAGCACGAGGTGCATACCTCCGATTACACGAGCACTGATGACGATGACTTCCAGCCCTTCGCTCTGCCCGATGGCGCTAATGAGCCTATTGATGACCCTCCTGCTGCGTACTTACCCTTAGTTGTGATACCAGCTCCTATTCCTTTAGCTGTCTACCCCGCATATGACTTGCTACTCGACGCCGAGGCTGACGGCGATATCGATTTGTTTGAGGACGAGCCTTTTGAGGATGAGATTCCGGATGCAGCTCTTCTTCCCGCTGGCGATCTTCTGATGATCGCTGACGCCCCTGCTGAGGACTCGCCCGTCCACTCACCCGTCCCAGACTCCTTTGAGTCTGTGGCATCTGCACCATCTCACGAGGTGAGCACGCAGCATTTTGTACACGACTCGGACCCCAAGCAGGCATCTTCTGCCGCACCCATTCCGAGCTTTGTGTTCGAGCACGACGACATTGAGGATTCTGATCCCGTTTTTCCTCCAG
Source organism: Helianthus annuus (assembly GCF_002127325.2). NCBI lineage: Eukaryota > Viridiplantae > Streptophyta > Magnoliopsida > Asterales > Asteraceae > Helianthus > Helianthus annuus. Next base: position 168,498,193 of record NC_035443.2, read on the forward strand.
GATTTGATCCTGACCACGATATTGAGTACATTCCTATGGACCAACATATGGAGGACCCCGTTGATCCCGTTGATCCTGTTGATCCCTTTGATCCAAAGTTTGATTTTGATATGGCTTTTGATGACCCAGAGCCTGCCTTGGCCCCAGAGCAGGCAGTTGCTCTAGATCCTGTGCATGAGCATGACCTGGTACATGCCGGCGTTCCTGATGAGCCCATATTAGCAGACCCACCTGTAGGTGACCATCTTGTGGACATTCCTTTGATTGTTGACGACCATGTTATAGCTGATGATCCTGTTGTTGATCCACCTTTTGTTGATCCCCCTTTGATTGCTGATATCCCTATTGACCACCCAGTTGAGCATGTTGCACCAGTTGACCCTGTCATTGCTCCATTTGATCCTGTTCCCCTCGAGCCTGAGCACGCTCTGTTTGCTAATCACCTGGATCCACCCGATGAGGACGCTCAGCACGGTTGGATACCTGCTGACGAGGATGTTCCACCGTTTCCCCCACATCACACTGATGCACATCATGCTGATTTCTCATTTCAGATCCCTGTGACACGATCCGATGATTTCACCTTTCCGATCCCTCAGATTATACCTCCAGCGAGGCCTGGAGAGGGCTCTTCAGCCCACCCTTTTGGGCACATACCGATGTCTATTCCTTTCGTGCCCCAGATGACATCTGTTCCATCTTCCGTTTCACCTGTTCATGCAGCACCATTCGATCCCACCAGCACGCCACTGCTTTGGTCATCTTCCTCTCCGATGCCACCCACTGATCCATATCATCCATTCCATATGGGGCACACCATAGAGGACGTCTTGATGTCCTTTGTCCATCAGCATGAGTCCCATACGCAGCGACTCCAGGAGCTCGAGAGAGCTCAGCTATCACTAGGTCCATGTCATGGTCAGACATCCTCACCTTTTCAGCCGTTTCGATCATTACCCCCGGACTTCGCTGCCCGACTTCTGACTTTGGAGCAGCAGATCGCTTCTGTTATTCACACTCAGCAGGCGATGGAGGAGGACTGGCTTCATCTACGCCGCTTACTCTACACTCACTTTCCCCCTCCTCCACCCCCATCCGCATAGAGCTCATCGGTGCTATAGAGGTAGACGTTGGTGAGACGACAGCGATTGTGACTGCACAGCCTTTTGGAGACCACCTGATGTTACTGACTTTTGTTGATACTTATTTGATGTACCTGATGTATGTGATACTGATATGATATAGTTTTGTACAGGGGTGATGTAGCCCCTATTTGATTGATGGTTGTATGCCACACTTACTACATTATGGTCTCGATATATATAGCAATCGCGGTATTCTCACCATATCTGATTCACTTGATTGCTTATTTATATTTTTGTGACATGGGATGTTGGGACATGGGATATTGTGTATATAATACTTGTAACATGGGATGTTGGGACATGGGATGTTGTGTATATAATACTTGTGACATGGGATGTTGGGACATGGGATGTTGTGTGTGATATATTGATAACATGAGATGTTATGTGCTATTATTATTACTATATACGTACGCTTTATTATGGCCTGACCGACGTATACATCTTTAGAAGATGCCGCCAAGACGTCAACCTCAGCCAATGCCTACGACCCAGGACGAACTACAGCAAGTCATTGCTGCTGCTATTGCTCAATATGCTGCCTCGCAAGGAGGAATGAGTGGAAGCAACTCCGGCAACACGGGCAACAACAACAATCCACCGCATGGGTGTACTTACAAACAATTCTTGGACTGCAAGCCCATAAACTTCGATGGCACAGGAGGTGCTGTTGCTTTCGTCCGCTGGGCTGAGAAAACCGAGTCCGTACTTCGCATGAGCAAATGCGCGCTGGATCAACAAGTCACTTACATCTCAGGGCTATTTGTGGATGGAGCCCTATCCTGGTGGAATCTACAAGTCCAGACACTTGGCGAAGCTGCGGCTTACGCACTGACCTGGACTGAGTTGAAAGAACTCATGCGCAAGAAGTATTGTTCTCGCGCTGAAATTCAGAGATTGGAGACCGGGTTTTGGCATCTAAAAATGGAAGGTTCTAAGATAGCTGAGTATGTTCAGAGGTTCCATGACTTGTCGCATGTGGTACCCTACATGGTTACGCCTGAGTTCAAGAGGATTGAACGCTTCATTTGGGGATTGGCTCCTCAAATCATCAGCATGGTAACCTCCTCCAAACCTGCAACTATCACGGAAGCTATCGATTTGAGTGTGGCTCTCACCGAAGAGGCAATTCGGTTGAACAAGTTTGATGAAATTGAGCCCAAGAAGAAAGAGACTCATGTGGAGTCATCTGGTGGCAACAAGCGAAAGTTTTCGAATTTCAAGCAGGGCACCGGGATGGTGGTTAAGAAAGGGGAATCGAATGCGCCGGCTCAAGATTCAGCTGGTGGTAGGAAGAAAGGTAAAGGATATATGGGTGCTCATCCCAAGTGTAGTTCTTGCCAACGCCATCACTCTGGTCGATGCGGGCCAAAAGTTTGTGAATCATGTGGGAAGACTGGTCATTCAAAGGATTCTTGTTGGGCTAATGCTGGCCGGGGAGGCCAAGGAGGATATGGGAATAGGAACAACCGTGGTGGTGCTGGGAACCGCTCACAAGGAAACCATGGAGGTGATGGAAACCGTGCCAATCATGCTAACCAAGCGGGCGCCATGAACCGTAATCAGGGAAACAACCAAGCTGGAAACAATGGTGGGAACGGGCAGAGGCCCGGATGTTTTAACTGCGGTGATGTTGGGCATTACAAAAGGAATTGCCCAGAATTAAACCAAGCACGCGGAAGAGTTTTCAACATAGAAGCAAGGGAAGCGCGCCAGGATCCCAATGTTGTCACTGGTACGTTCCCTGTAAACCAACGCTATGCATCCGTTTTGTTTGATAGTGGTGCCGATTACAGCTTCGTATCGCTAGAATTTAAGAATATGCTTGGTTTAGTCGCTAGTAAATTAGATATTCCATACTCGATCGAATTAGCGAATGGGAAGTTAGTAGAAGCTAACGAGGTGATTCGAGGTTGCGTAATCGAGTTGGGAGAGCGTGAGTTCGCTCTGGATCTACTACCAGTCCAGTTGGGAAGCTTCGACGTGGTAGTAGGGATGGATTGGTTATCGAGTAACAAGGCCGAGATAGTTTGTCACGAGAAGATTATTCGTATCCCGACCGATGATGGTGAGACCATTGTTGTTCATGGGGAGAAGCGTGAGACGCCGTTAAGGATGATTAGCTGCCTGAAAGCAAGGAAGTGTTTGCAGAAAGGATGTGTTGCCTTTCTGGCACACATTGTGGATAAAAAGGCTGCTGAGCCGAAGATCGAAGACATCCCTGTCGTGAGGGAATACCCAGAAGTCTTTCCAGAAGACTTGCCTGGATTGCCGCCTCAGAGACAAGTAGAGTTCCACATTGACTTAGTTCCAGGCGCCGCGCCTGTGGCTAAGGCACCTTACAGACTTGCTCCGTCTGAAATGCAGGAACTGTCGACACAACTTCAAGAGTTTTTAGACAAGGGATTTATCAGACCAAGCTTCTCGCCTTGGGGAGCTCCAGTTTTGTTTGTGAAGAAGAAGGACGGTAGTTTCCGTATGTGCATCGACTACAGAGAGTTGAACAAGCTGACGATCAAGAATAGGTATCCTTTGCCAAGAATCGATGATCTATTCGACCAGCTTCAAGGTTCAAGCTTCTATTCAAAGATCGATCTTCGATCTGGATACCATCAGCTACGGATACAGGAGGAAAGTATCCCGAAGACAGCCTTCAGAACTCGATATGGACACTACGAGTTTCTCGTAATGCCGTTTGGTCTGACAAACGCACCTGCAGTGTTCATGGATCTGATGAATCGAGTTTGCAAGCCGTACTTGGATAAGTTCGTGATTGTGTTCATCGATGATATTTTGATTTATTCAAAAACGAAGGCTGAGCACGAGCAGCATTTAAGAGCCATTCTGGAGCTGCTGAAGAAAGAACAGTTGTACGCCAAATTCTCTAAGTGCGAGTTTTGGCTAAGGGAAGTGCAATTCCTTGGGCACGTGGTGAACGGAGATGGAATCCACGTGGATCCAACCAAGATCGAGGCAATCAAGGATTGGGAAACGCCAAGGATGCCAACCGAGATTCGGCAATTCTTGGGTTTGGCTGGCTATTATCGAAGGTTCATCGAGAACTTTTCAAAGATCGCTCAACCATTGACACTCCTCACGCAGAAGGATAAGAAGTTTGATTGGGGAATCAAACAGGATGAAGCGTTTCAGATATTGAAGGATAAGCTTTGCAACGCGCCAATCTTAGATCTGCCAGAAGGTACAGATGATTTTGTGGTATACTGCGACGCATCGCGTCAAGGATTGGGTTGTGTGTTGATGCAACGTCAAAAGGTTATCGCCTACGCATCACGCCAACTGAAGGTGCATGAAAAGAACTATACCACGCACGATTTGGAGCTAGGTGCAGTGGTTTTTGCCTTAAAGATCTGGAGACACTACCTTTACGGTACAAAGTGTACGATCTTCACAGATCACAAGAGCCTCCAGCATATATTCAACCAGAAGGAGTTGAATATGAGGCAAAGGCGATGGGTCGAGTTGTTGAACGATTACGACTGCGAGATCAAGTATCATCCAAGGAAGGCGAATGTGGTCGCTAATGCCCTAAGTCGTAAAGAGAGAATCAAGCCCATAAGGGTTAGGGCTATGGAAATGATAATTCAAACCGACCTTTCCTCGCGCATTCGTGCAGCACAGAAGGAAGCTCTCAAGGAGGGAAACCTTGAGGAAGAATATCTCCGTGGGATGGAGAAGATATTGGTGCCAAACAGGGAAGGAACGTTGTGTTTTGAGAAAAGGATTTGGGTTCCTCTGTTTGGTGGTTTAAGAGAGGTTATCTTTGATGAAGCTCACAAGTCGCGGTACTCTATCCACCCTGGAGCGGATAAGATGTACCAGGATCTTAAGGATTATTACTGGTGGCCTAGGATGAAAGGCGATGTTGCAGTTTACGTAAGCAAGTGTTTAACATGCGCCAAGGTTAAGGCGGAATACCAGAAGCCTTCAGGACTTCTGCAACAACCAGAGATTCCCAAGTGGAAGTGGGAACAAATCTCTATGGATTTTGTTACGAAGTTGCCAAGAACGCCAAGAGGCCATGACACTATCTGGGTAATAGTGGATCGATTGACGAAGTCAGCACACTTCTTGCCTATCCGCGAGAAGGATCATACAAGCAAGTTGGCTGAAATTTACATGAGAGAGATTGTTACGCGCCATGGAGTACCTCTCTCGATTATCTCTGATAGAGATGGAAGGTTCGTGTCAAGGATATGGCAATCCTTCCAGGAAGCTTTTGGCTCCAAGTTGAATCTGAGCACAGCTTTTCACCCGCAGACCGACGGACAAAGCGAGCGGACGATTCAGACGTTAGAAGACATGCTGAGAGCATGTGTGATGGATTTGGGCGGTAGCTGGGATAAGCATTTACCCCTGGTTGAATTTTCATACAACAACAGCTACCACACCAGTATTGGTGCCGCGCCATTCGAGGCTTTATATGGGCGCAAGTGCAGATCGCCGCTTTGTTGGGCTGACGCAGGTGATAGACAATTGGTTGGTCCTGAAATGGTACAGGAAACCACAGATAAGATCGCGCAAATCCGAGACCGTATCAGCGCGGCTCGTGACAGGCAGAAAGCCTACGCGGATCGAAGCAGGAAACCTCTAGAGTTTGAGGTTGGTGAGATGGTTTTGTTGAAGGTATCACCCTGGAAGGGTGTGGCACAATTTGGGAAACGTGGAAAGCTGAACCCGAGATATATTAGACCGTTCAAGATCTTGGAGAGAATCGGGTTAGTAGCTTACAAGTTGGACCTACCTGCCGAACTGAATGGTGTTCACGATACATTTCATGTATCCAATCTAAAGAGAAGTCCAACTCAAGATAACGTTGCCATTCCTACCGACGAAGTTCATGTTGATGACACGCTCCACTTCGTTGAAGAACCTGTCGAGGTCACGGATTGGAAAGTAAACAAGACCCGCCGGAGCAGTGTCAAGCTCGTCAAAGTTCGTTGGAATGCTAGACATGGTCCTGAATTCACCTGGGAGCGTGAGGACCGAATGAAAGAGAAATACCCCCACTTATTTCCTGAGAACCCTGCTTCTACAAGCAGAACTTAAAATTTCGGGACGAAATTTTTCTAACGGGGGGAGAATGTGACAACCCTCACTAAACCAGGTATCCGTACGACTTAATTAACTATTAATTGCTGCTTAATTACTGTGCTTGACTGAGATTACTGATAAACTGCTACTTGACTGTTGATACATGTACATATCTGCATCATACTTTGATTTCCGTCACTACATTATTTACTTACTGAACTCTAGTGACACAAACATGATGCACAAAAGCACAGTAGCATTTGAACGGGTAACCTATTGAACATGCTGATATAGCCAGCATCAGGCAAACACTGCCTCTAAAAGCCTGTATGAGCCAGAAATATTATACTACACCCAGTGTGTGTGTAGGGATACAAGGGTTGTTAAACTGCGTCTCTAGGAATAAGATGTAATGATTGGATGTGCCTAAAACGTACTCTAAGCACGAAACACAGCACTTTTATCAACATACTAGCTTCTAGCAAATTAATAAAGTGCCAAAACATAAGGAAATATTCCTAACACTTTGCAGAATAAATTGTGTCGCTAAAAATATTATTTACGACGCTTAAAGGATTACTTAAGCACTTTAACAGATTACTATCCAACCGAACAACCGGACAATACCCGGAACATAAAAATATTGTCAGAAATATTGTTAGCCTTTTTCTGAGCCAGTTAGGGTCCCTGATTACCTTAACACCCGCTTTATAACGCATCATGCAACTAACGGGGTTAATCTCTAAGTAACCTACTTAACTAAACTAAACTCTAACTGAACGATTGGAAACCAACTGGATACCCCCCCCCCCCCTCCATTGGAAATCGGCCAAACCAAGGGAACAAGGAAGGACACCTTTTGATTATTTAATTGTATATGTTTAATATCTAGAAGACATATAATCCGTTGGACGATGGCACAAGAATTTGTCTATAAAAACCCTCACTAACTTAGAGATTTCACATCCACACTCCACCAAAAATCACTCTTTCTCCCTCTTGTCTAATTCTCGGCCGAACACACCCATAGCCACCCACCCATTTTCGAGCTCTTTTTCATCCATTTCAAGCATATACAAGGCTTACGGGTCACGCATTAGGAAGCTTGAAGCAAGCGGAAGTTGAAGGACCTCGTTTCTTTGCTTTTATCCACGCCATTTTCGACTAGATTCTTCCCTAGCCCCGAGCTAGAGGTATAATGTTTAAAAACTCACACTCGATCGTATCTAAAGTGGTTAATATGATTTTTAACGGTTAAAAGTCGGAATCATGCGTTTTGAATCTATAAAGTCTACTAAAACTCGAATATTGTTGGTTAAAAGCTCATAACATGTGTAAAAGTTGTAGTATTTGAATATGTTGATTATTGAGGCCCGATCTACGATGTGGTGGCTCTTATCATCGTTTAACCCGACTTTGTTAAGATCATAGATCTTGACATAAGCTTGTTTCTGTCGGTACGAGGGTTAAAAGGTGAAACTCCACCACACGAGAAACATGAACTTGTGTAAAAGTATTTTGACTTGTAAAATAGTATTTAAAACGAGCCGATCTACGTATGTACAAGTGGTATATTCGTAGAACCAAGTGTCGAGAAAACCATGTTTTATAAAAGTTGGGTGACATGTTAACAAATATGATTTTTACAAACTACAAGTGTATAAACACTTGCGAAACGAAACATCCGACAAAGTAACAATTTTTATAAAAGTTGTCGGGAAGTTGTAAAGGATGATTTGTTCTAAAAACGGGGTTTTTACAAGACTAAACTATTTTATACATAGATCCACTAAATATAAGGTGATCTACACTATGACTTTCGGAAAAACTACAAGTTCATGTAATAATGCGATTTTACATACTAGTCTACATGTTTGATGTGTTGAAACTAGTTTGAAGTATCGGAAATTGATTGGTTGATTTAAAGAAGTGTTGGAATGATTTTGTAAAAGAAAATGATACGCTTGAAAGCGTGGCCACCTCCAGTTACAGGGGAAACTCTGGCGAAATTTTTCTAAAATCTAACACTTAGAATTATTTGCAAGTGTTAAACTATTTTGAAATGTTTTCAAAATACATTTCTCCAAGACTTTATTTATTAAATAATCGGAGGTGGGATTTTCACAAAAACTAAACGTGATAAATATTTATTCGATAAATATATTTTTCACCACACTGTTTATGATTATTTTGTGAAAATATATAAATATTATTTTTAGAGTAAAAATAATATTTACAAACTTTGACGAACCCAAAATAATGCAAACGCTTACACGACAAACATATAAGTTACAACGGTAATTACTATTACCACATAACCGCTAAAACGTAACTTACGCTTATTACGGAAATATTCATAAACGCGTATTTTGTCAACGTATTATTTTGGAAAATATTATGTGAAGAGAAAATATAATATTTTTGAGAAAAATATTTATATTTTGGAATGAGAAGTAAAAATATATTAAGTGAGACTTAATATTATAAACGCGCATGTATTAATTCCCCCATCCTTGGGAAGGAGATTAACTACCAAATATATACAAGGAACGGTTGTCTAACTGTTTCCCGAAAATTAAACTATAAAGCTAAAGCACGGCCATCCGTCTAATAGAATTAGCACATGTAGGTCGTTGCACAGCTTTCGGAGATTTGGAGTGCTTGATTTAGCGACGCACTGACTGTGAGTTCATGTCCCCCCTTTTCTCTTAACTCTTTTCAGTTTTATAAACTGCGGGGGTGAAATACATGTCACTATGATTATGAAATACTTGATACATGGTATGGTTAGCGTAAGGAGGGTTATTACTTAGATCATGTGAGTGGGTAGGCGGGAACTGGAGGCCATTAATCCTCATGGTAGGACCGAGGGACGTAAGCGGTAGATCTATCTGGGTGTAGCGAGCCCAACTCCAGGTCCAGCATAACGGGCCTCGGGGTGACTTTGTGCCCGACGCAAAATCCGCTAGGTTTGAGTCTTCCTACTTGCACTTCACACATATCAATGGACTTGCAACCCATTGGTGATCTCTTTTTCCTTATTTGCTACATACCAGGGTTTTTGATAAATACAAGGTTTATTTACTCACTTTCGCATGAACTCGCTCAACATTATTGTTGATTTTTCAACTTACATGTATTTCAGGGAATTAAAGATCTGGCACGGTATGGCATGTTTTCCGCTGCATAAGTCACCAGGGTCATCCAGGGTTCGGGGAAATGTGACTCTTTCCTGGACAAGTCACAGTCCTTGAATCATGTTTATGTTATGTTTGGGTTTGTAATGTTTAGACAAGTTTATGGTTGTTGGGTGTTAACCCGTTAAGACAATGTTTTGATTTTTATTTTAATGGATGATCTTGCATATTTTTAATTCATATAGCTTGTTATGATTAAGCTATGGTATTAAGAAGTCACACCAAATTAACCACGCTTCCGCAAAGCCAGGGTGTGACAATAACAACCTCGTTTGAAATCGTATTTCAGCACATGTTTTGCCCTGATACATTTACCAGTCCTTTTGATCATCTCCTCAAACACATCTAAACTCAAATCTAGCACATTACTCTCCAAAACCTTGATTATATCTTTCTTTCTCTTTCTGATTTCAAGTTCATGAGCTTTAAGTTTGCTGATGAATTGATTTAAAGGTAGTTTTGAAAAATTTGAGTCCTCCCTTAAATTTTTCAAACATTCACCCCATTCAATTGGTAATGCATCTGCAAATTTCTCCAATTTCTCAACATTTGACGGATATATCTCATGATCTTTCAGATAATTCAGTAAAACACTATATCGGTCTTTAAGATCATCCAACGTTTCGTCTTTCAGACACACACGAAATATTTAAACCTTTTTGCCCATCCATCTTTGCTCACTTTTCTATAACCCTCATCTAGAAATCCGTGATGCCAATCATTAAATCTCTCAAAATAATAATTTTCTTCTTCATCAAACATTTTGATCTCACTTTCTTCGCTAAGTGACTTGATTCAAAAATTTGTTTTTCGCTCAAAGCTCACACAATTTCAACTTCTTGGAATTTGCTCCTTGTAGAAATCCATCGAATCACCTGTGAACACACAACCAAATGATTAGTAAACAAAATATCAAACTCTTAACAACTGGATTGGGCCTTATGCTCTTAATGATATGTGACTTAAAACCAACAAAATGAACAAAACTTTGATTGTGGCGGCCGACAAGTATAAGTGGCTGTTTAGTATATGGGCGGTTGGGCGGTGCTTGAATGGCTGCAATTGGGCCTCATGGGCTGCACAAACAGCCAACAACATGTATTTGTCCGACTTGATTGTGACCAAAAGAAATAGTGGCCGACCATTATCTTGTTCACATGTCTTTTAATTAATGGGCGTTGATAACAAAGGGCTTTGATTGGGTTAATTTTTCTTAATGGGGCGGCACAATAAATCCAGTCACATGTGAGGCGGTGAACTTCAAGGACTGTGATATCAATGGCCAACAACCTGTAAAGTTCAGACAATCACATGAAAACGATGACTAATAAGCGACCTCCAAACCTTTAAGCGGACCACATGCTGACAAATAAGCGATTCTAAAACGACCTATACGCGGTTCAAAGGTTGACTTAAAAGCGAGCCATAATCTGTCTTAAAAGCGATCCACAGTATATATTTTTGAGCGGTTCATATAAGCGGTTCAACTCTAATACGTCCTATGAGCGATCCAACACTTGTTCGTATAAGCGGTTCATGTCAGATCTGATCGTATGACGCAAAATCGGACCAAAAAATCGCGATATCTCCAAAACGGCTTGGAGTTTCGAGCTGAAACTTGGTAGGATTATAGATCGGGTCTAAACGCACAACATATCCAAAAGTCAGACGATTTGGACCGTGAAAACCTGTTCAATTTGACGTTTTTCAGAAAAAAACGTAAGAAATGAGTAGAAGATGAAGAAATCAATGAATCCGGATCTGATTTGGCTCTGAAATCTGGTACGAATGATGTGTTTGATCTTGCAATCGAGCTCCTAGCTCTGATACCAATTGTAGGACCGGTTTTGCGACCGTTCGATTGCGTAACGAACGTTTCACGTGCGGAATCCGTGAACGAACGTGACCGAACACACGATAACGTACTACTAACGTGATTCCATTGATAGAATTGACGTGTACGGTACAAGAATCACAAATACAATACTTTCTCTCTCTACTTTCTCTCTCTAGAAAGTCTTCTCCTCCAAGTCTCCTCCAAATCTTCTATCAAAATCTCCTTACTAAAATCATGACATAATTCCCTATTTATATGGTCAAGGCACTTTAATGATAGTTATCATTAATTACAAGTTTGCCACCTTGCCATTTCTAACTAAATAAGACATTATGCGCTTGATTCCTTCCGGCCTTTCACTACGAATCGGATTGACGAAGGCGATAGACAAAATATGCATCAACATTATGGTTGTATAATGTTTGTGTCGAAGGATAAGGCATCGAAGGATTGTGTATATCCTTCGATGAGCTCGAAAGATATCATTCGATGGATACAGATGGACTTCGAAGGATATGCCATCCTTCGAAGTATATGTGGATCCTTCGATGGCTTTGTGATCGACAGATGATCTATCGATCGGTCTGTTAGATCCTTCGACCATACAACCTGTGTTGGGTATAAATACCAACACTTTGTCATTTGCAAAACCAAGAGAGAGTTAGAGGAGGTTTGAGACCTCACCGGGAGAGATCACCACTTGGTCTCTCCCCGGATGTATACTCCTTTGGTATTAGTTCGGTTCTCATGTAATCGGGCCGACTTGTAATGTTTTACTACCGGATTAATACAAAGTTGTTTGTTTTATCATCTCTAATCTCTTCCGTCTATGAACATAATCATGAAAATCACGGTTTCGGTCACGAAACAGGGACCTACAATTGGTATCAGAGCCATGGTGCCCGATTTAGTAAATCTAACCGTTTACTAATTAACATGTGCTCTAGATCTGTGATTTTTGTGCTTTTTATTCAAGATGTAAAGATGGTGAAAATCGAGAAAAACTCGGATCTGGACCCGAATATTCAGATCTGTGCTGAAACGAGTGTTGGGTTTTATGTTTTTCACCTAAACATTCAAGTTATCATCATCAAAAACTGTATACAAAATGTTTTCATCAAATCTGCAGATTTACACAGAGGCTGTGTTCTTGATGTTCTTGGCAGCTTCATGTTTCGAAAGATGTAAAGGAGAATCGAAAGATCATCTGTTTTTCGAAAGGTCATCTTTTTGTTTTGAAGGGTCATCTCAACAGAATTGAAAGATCATCTGTTTTCGAAAGGTCATCTTTTTGTTTCGAAGGATCATCTCAACAGAATAGAAGGATCACCTTTACCCCTCAACAACTTCGAAAGACCATCATAATCCCCAACAACTTCGAAAGATCATCATAATCCCCAACAACTTCGAAAGATCATCATAATCCCCAACAACTTTGAAAGATCAAACAATTGTTATGTCTCGAAGGATCTTCAGTTTTCGGTTGTAGGCTGAAGTGTATCGCAGAGAGACAAGGATGAGGGAAGATAAAATTGACGGCTGATGAAGTTTAGGGTTGTTTGACTTTTGGGCCATGTTTTAATAACGTTCAAGTATTGGGCTGTTTATTAATGGGTTTCCAATACAAGTCACATGGTCTTGAGGAGTGTTGGGCTGTTTATGATAAATCAAGTGAATGTGGTTTGGGCTTACATCAAGTTTGTGAAGTGATGGGCTAATCTAAAAGTCAAGTTGTTATGGGTATTGGATTTTCATTAGTTTATTTGTTTGAGTAAACAAATTACTAGTGGGAGTCGGGTCGGGTGTTCGCGAAGATTATTTGAACCGTGCTTCTATTTTTCAACGCCAAATTCGTACGAATTTGGGAGCGCGCGGGATGATGCGGCATGATGAAAACAAGAGATGATGAAAACTTGATTTTTTTTAAAAAAATGTGGGGTAGTCACGGTTACCGATGAAAATGTCAAAAATGGTGACGTGACTACTATGGGCCAAAAACAAACGGTATGTTCACTTCCGCACGTCAATATTTATGATTGTTACCGGTTATTCGGAAATGTTCGATAGCATTTTGTTTATTGTCATATTCTAGCATTTGAAAACGAACGTATGAACCTGGAATGTCTATACCGGTCCTAACGAGTTCACAAAGTCTTTGGAGGGATACAAGTCGGATCCTACGGGGTACTAGGCGAAATTTCTTTATCAACTAGAATATGCAACGAAGAAATCTTTTTGTTTATTGTCATATTCTCGCATTTGGTAACGAATGAATGAACCTAGAATGTCAATACCGGTCCTAACGAGTTCACAAATTCTTTGGGGGAATACAAGTCGGATCCTACGGGGTACCAGGGGACGTTCTTATTCAACTAGAATATGCAAAGAAGAAAGTCGTTTTCGTGTTTCGTGATTTTTCGGAACCGAGAACATTCAATGAAGATTGATGACAGTTCCGCTCAGTGGAGGGAATTGGTGAACATTTGAAGATAAATTCTACTCAGTGGAGAGAATTTGTTATGTGAAATTGACGACAGTTTCTTTGAAGTGGAAAGAATCTGTTAAGGTTTAGAGATTTTACCAAAGAAATGGGGGGATAAAAATTTTCATATGTTGAATTTCTTCGGTAAATTTCTAAACGCAATCACAGGTGGTAGAGTTTGTGATTTTCTGGTGATACAAACGGTTCTGCGTGGAATGTTTTGCACAGACACATATTTGAGGATTTTAATTAATTCTCCAGCCAGCGTGAAGAGTTTTGCACGGAAACATACAGGTATCTAAAGTCGACAGTAGTTTCAAAGCGCTGTTTACTGAAGACCTGGGGGAATCTTTATGAAAGTTGATAGTTCAAGGCTGAAGACCTGCAGGATTCGGTTTTGGGTTTGATGTTTCTTTGGGATTTTACAGGGATCTGGGGGTAACTCAATTCGTTGAGTTTGCAAACGATGTACTTGGTCAAGCTGACTTCCAGAGTACTGATGCTGAAGATCCGTAGTGCATTACATGGTCAACTTCACAAAGGCGAGACAATGAGATCTGGATGTAGTTCAACTAAGCGTGCCGTTTGGCTGAGCTTGCAAGGGATACACTTGGTCTAGCTGACTTTCCTGAGTGTTGATGCTGAAGATTAAAGTGCATTACTTGGTCGATTCCACAAAGACGGTTTACAGAAGACAGCTCACCAGAAATCTCTATCAATGTAGTATGCTTGAAGATCAAGACTTGATGCAGTTTTTAAAGAGTGGAACCCTTATCAAATGCCGGTTGGAGTATTGGAAGATCAGCGGAAGATCGGTCAATTGAGCCTTTTGAGGAAATTGCACAACACCCAACACGGATACGCGTACTTTGAGGGGGAAATATTATACAAGGAGCATCAAGATACTACTTACCTGGATCATCGGTCAAGGGGGAATTTGTTAACACAGAGAAGATGAATACTTGACTGAAGATCGATTGCAGTTGCATTTCAGCATTCGACAGCAACGGACAAGGGGGAATTTGTTGATGCAGATTTTGTGTCCGATGCTTGTCGAATAGATTAGTTATTATTTTACGCTGAATTTGTAATAGTTAGTGAAACGGTCTATCGAACGTGTATAGACCCGCTCGTTTGAAGTGGTCAAACGAGAGGGTTATTCGTTTGACCGTGTGGGTTTTGCTAGACAAAGATTATGGTTGTATAATGTTTGTGTCGAAGGATAAGGCATCGAAGGATTGTGTATATCCTTCGATGAGCTCGAAAGATATCATTCGATGGATACAGATGGACTTCGAAGGATATGCCATCCTTCGAAGTATATGTGGATCCTTCGATGGCTTTGTGATCGACAGATGATCTATCGATCGATCTGTTAGATCCTTCGACCATACAACCTGTGTTGGGTATAAATACCAACACTTTGTCATTTGCAAAACCAAGAGAGAGTTAGAGGAGGTTTGAGACCTCACCGGGAGAGATCACCACTTGGTCTCTCCCCGGATGTATACTCCTTTGGTATTAGTTCGGTTCTCATGTAATCGGGCCGACTTGTAATGTTTTACTACCGGATTAATACAAAGTTGTTTGTTTTATCATCTCTAATCTCTTCCGTCTATGAACATAATCATGAAAATCACGGTTTCGGTCACGAAACAGGGACCTACACAATGGACTCGTATCGTCGTTCTAATCAAAAGCCCTAAAAATCCGTTTGTAATTTGAAAAAAGCTTAACTCCGTTAAGTTTTTTTAACGGGGGACCATTGTAGGAAAAATAGGTGAAAGGTGGGACTGGTGGGGGGAATATTCTCTGGTGGGATTATTAATGACCAACAAGGTGTAGGTGGGATTATTGGAGGCCAATTTCCCTAAAATTTTTAAAGGTATGTGACTCAAAATGAAACTACAATTAGGATATTTTATTATAGATTGTTGAATATCAAGTAGAAAATATCAATTCAAACATAACCAAAAAAATGACATTGTATTTTCATTAAGACAGAAACTTGAGCTCAGTTGAAAGACGTCAGCATTGCTCGTAGGGCTGGCAATTCTGACACGAACACGATAACACGACACGAACCTACACGAAGTTAACAGGTTTCGTGTTTGACCTTAACAGGTTTCGTGTCTAAACAGGTCGACACGATAAGACCTGTTTAAATTTCGTGTCTAAACTGGTTAAAACCCGTTAACCTGTTAAGACCCGTTAGTGACCTGTTTATAATTTTAAATTAAAAAAATATATCAAATATGTGGGGTTAACATGTCATGTTCGTGTCTTAACGAGTCGTGTTCGTGTCTTAAACAGGTCATCTGATATGTTGATAACATTTTCGTGTCTTAACAGGTCATTTCGTGTAACATGTTTATTAACAGGTTCGTGTTTAGAAAATCAGACACGATAAGATTTCGTGTCGTGTTCGTGTTTACAGGTTTCGTGTTCGTGTCTTATCGGGTCCGTGTCTTAACAGATCGGGTTGACCCGATATGCCAGCCCTAATTGCTCGGCAAGTGAAATTGTTTTACAAAACTTGATCTCGACAAAAGATGTTCCAAACCAGATTATCTGGCTTATCTTATGTGTGTTGTTGGACATCAATAAGTAAATTCCCCCTCAAACATGATTAATACAAACCTTGGACATTAATAATTGAGTTTTATTAATAAAAATATTTATTATCAACAATAATTAAATACATAAATTTATCTTGTCCGCAAAGTTGACATTTAAAAGTCTATTGAGTAACCTATTTTGAATTGCATAAACCTAAAAAAGCTTATAATACAAAAAAACATCAACCACAAAAAGGCTTAATAGATAGTACATGTTTTCCAAAGTACATACACATCCATACATAATTCAGTTGCAAAAGCTTACCAAAGCAAAAACATAAAAACCAGTTCAACAAACCGTTACTTAGGAATCCATTCACCAAAAGACATTTAAACAAACACCAAAATATAACAATAACTTCTAAGCTTCTAACTGTTAAACTTAGATGGCTTCTTGCGGTTTCGTTTGTTGTTTGAAGATAGCTCACCAACATTTAACCCTTCCACATGCTGAACGCTTCTCTTGTGATTCGGACTGGATCCTAAATCCTTCTCGACTTCAACGACGGAAGAGTCGGCCGTAACAGACAACACATCCTTGAATTAAATCACAAAACAACTATTAAAGTATTAAATTCGGATATATATATAATACAAAGTGAAGTAAAAGCTCTTATAATGTCCTAACTCACCTTGGAAATCGAGTCACCGCCCCTCTGTGAATCTTCAGATAGTTGCACGGTTTTCGAGTCCCAAACTTCTTGACTTACCTAATAACAGAGTATAAAAAACATTAAGGAATTGAATTTTACTATGGAACACTTAGTAACAGATTTCATGTTTGAAAGCATTAATGTTTGAACGGTTAGTAACATCATACCTCATCAGCAACATCAGCAGGAATAACATTATCCGCAACCAGTTCATCTAATATATCTGGATTGTCACACAATTTTTGGACTGTGTAAACATGATAGTCATGATTAAGATTGTATTCCGAAATGTCAACCTTAAACGCCAGTTTCTTTTCAAGAAACCGAGTGAGCTCGTATGGAAAACTTTGAGTATCATTAGACTTCACTTGGCGTTCTCTTATGTCACTTGCACTTGAACCAACAATCTTCATAACATCTTTATCAAATATTACAAACGTCACATTACCGGTTTCATCTTGAACCCTCACATGAACCTTGAACCTGAAATATATATAAGATGTTTTAAAAAGTTAAAAAATCTACATTCTAAATTCTGTATACAGCTGAAAAACCATAAATAATTGGAACATCCACGTAATCTTACTTGATGGTTACGGATGTACAATCTTCTTCACACTTGGGACAGACCAAAGAAGTGGGCGCCAGGTTCATCACCGACTCCGAAATAGTTTGAGCATATTGCAAATACTCAGTTTTAGTCAGCACCTTCTTAAAACACTTTCGACAAGCAGGATAAAACCAACCATAGTTTTCTTGAACAATCTTGATGGTTGCGACTACCATACATGACATTGCCTATGATAGCAAATAAATTCAACTGTATTATTCAACCTGTGTATGTGGGTGTATGTGTGTGTATATATATATATATATATATAGACACACACCGCAAAAGTGTATATATATAGATTAATATATATATAAAAATATATATTATAAAAAAATCTGGAATTGCAGAAAGTCTATAAATGTATGTGAATTATTCTAACCGATTCGATCTCAATAATGTCGTCAACATTCTTCTTCGGGAAATCTATCAGAAAGAGCTAACTACCGAGACTTTGGACTATCCGGACACATACTTCGTGAAATGGTTCTGCCGGACAGGAAAAACAGTTTGAGATGACAGTATCGATTGAGAAGAAGAACCGCCAGCTTGGACTTGTTGTACCAAAAGGCTATAAAATTAATTGTACAATCAATAAGAACATCACATGACAATAAATAGTATAATAATAATAATATTCTGAAAATATTTAAACACATGAATTGAAAAAATACCTCTTCCTGAGTTGTCCAACTTCATCGATTTCTGGATTAAAAAAGATACGTGTTCCAAACTTATCATTCTGAACAGTGTATTTTCCTAAACAATTTGGATATAGAAAACCATCAATTAATTAGACTACAATAATAAAACAATCAATTATATTGACGAAATTACCCTGCCATTCATTAATCTTTCCGTGCTGAATGATAGCCATCACATTATCATTCGGGTATTTTTTTATCCAAGAAATCTTTAAACTGTTAGGCGTATTCATTACACAATGTACAACGCACTATATTACCACTGAATAAGAAAAAAAAACAGATGTAAACATAACTGTTATTACAAAAAAAATTCACATAACTTCAAAATTAACTAAACCTGAATTACAACAGCAAGTAATCTCCAAAATATTATCTCTTTATAATATACCATGATAGTTGTAATAAATAAGAGAACCCTAACAACAATTAATACATCTTTATACTTTAAGTGATATATGACAAATAGACAACAATCATTGATAATAAATACCAATCTTGTTACAAATAAATACCAATTCTCTTACAAATCTCAAAAATACAAACACAACTGGATGATTGCTTATAATAATATATATAAATGATTTTCTGATTGTTGGAAAGTTATTACAAAGAAGACAAATAAATACAAATCATTTTTAATAAATGCAAATCATTTAAATCCAAAACATTTGCATTAATTTCGGATGAATGAACCTACATGATCTAAATAATACCAATGAAATTAAAAATGCAAATGATCTTACAGAACATATATCTAATAAGGCATACAAAAAACAAAAATCTAAACAATATTCATGGTGAACAAACTTAAGAAACGAACTAAATTTCTTGAAAAACATATACATTATCACACAAATATGTTCACATATGTTTATATCACAGAAAAATACTTACTCCACATCTTGGAGTTCAAAGTTCATCCTTTTTCTTTCTTTAGGAGCTTTTCCATACATGTCCATATCACTACAGGAAACGACAGTACCTGCAACATCTGCAATAAAATAAGGACGATCACTTCCCAACCAAAATACATACCAAATTTCGCAATAATAAGGAAACATTATAAAAACTGCAAGTAAACAAAATACATACCAACAGTCAAAAGGTCTTGGCATTCTCCTTTGTCAATAAGTGAATGTGAGATCAGCTTAAAACCGTATTCAACACCTTCCCTACCAACAACAGCTCTAACAGTTGTACAACGATAAAAGTTAATCTTATAAGCATGATTCACAACTTTGTATGGGTCCAGGTTTTCACCAACACTAAACCTGGACAAAACAACAACCGAATCTTCCTGTAGTTGGGAGTCTAAATAAGGTATCAAAGGGCCCTTGATACCAGCCTGAATCTTACAACCCTGAAATGTACGAAAAAACCCTAACATCAAAATACATTACAAAGTTAAAAACCCTAATATCATAATGTATCCAAACCCTAAATCGAACAAATGAATCTTACAAAGATGATTTGTAGCCTGAATCTTTCAACCGAATCTTACAACCTAGAATACATTATGATTTGAAGCCTGGATCTTTCAACCCAGAATACATCACGGAACAATACTCATGAAAAAGAAAGTTAATAAGTATATACCTTCTCATCCAGCAAGGTCAGATCCATCCGAAACATTTGGATCCATTTTCTGATGATTCGAGCCTTTAGATTCCACATATCTTTCGACGGATTGAGATCATCGATGAAACTTAGAGAAAGAGACGATCCTCCGCCTTCAAACATGTCTGCTTTTGACATCTCCGTGTAGATTGATGATGAAGATCTGTT
Source organism: Helianthus annuus (assembly GCF_002127325.2). Classification (NCBI taxonomy): domain Eukaryota; kingdom Viridiplantae; phylum Streptophyta; class Magnoliopsida; order Asterales; family Asteraceae; genus Helianthus; species Helianthus annuus. The sequence goes on from NC_035443.2 coordinate 168,518,279, forward strand.
GAGAAAAAAAAGAGATTAAAGAAGAAGAAGAAGATCCGGAAGTGGTATGTGTGAGAGATTTAGGTTTATGTGAGATATATGACATTTGAAGAGAAAGTGTGATGATGGTTTTCAGAATCAATTAATGCAAATAACCTTTCCCCATGCAATTCTAATTTCCCCCCAATATATTATTTGATTAGAAAATTAGAAAATAAATTTAATACAATATATATTAAGATTTTAATTGGTATTTATGACATCATCAGATCCTACGTGGCATGCCTGTTTGATTGACAAGTAAACAAACTTACATCAGCATTACTTCTCCTTTTATATATAAGTAGATAGATTATGTACCAAGGCAAGTGTCACTTTCAGTGTGAAATATAATGTTCACAAGAAAGATTTAATTTTCATTTTTAAAATAACAGATAATTAATAAATTAGTAGTAATGACAAAGTGTTTCTGTATACTGATTTCAAAATCTTATTGTCTTTGCCACCTCCTTGTGAGTTGTGACTAAATTCAATGCTAATCTAACCTAGAGATCTAATCTGAGGGGACTTTGTCATCCAACATGTTAGTTTAGAACTTTATATAGATGAAACAAATCACTAAGCAAATATCAAGATAAGAAATGCTATTACATTAAATAGGTTGAATCAGCGGCGACTCTAGGGGTGGTGTGGTGTTTCTCGGTGGTACATTAGCCACATCAGCTACGTAAGGCAACGGGACGAGTATAGTTGATGGTCTACTTAAGAAAGAAAGTCATGTTCTTCTACTTATGTGTAACGGGCTCACAATTATAACCATGCCCCAACACCGCACCAGTCGTTAGTTAAAGAGTGTGTTGCACCTTCTCCCGTGATTTCTTCCACGTTTTAATGGGGTGTTGTCCAACCAAAACCTTTCTACTTAATTGTTTGATGAAATGAAAACCAAACACATGACACCCGTTTTTTATTTTATTTATTTGTAAATTTATTAATTTACACCAACACCTTCATTTAATTCATACAGCTAGTAAAACCATTAAACGTTTTAGTAAACGTCATATATGAGAAATTGTGTATGTTATATGTTTTTAAGTAAGTGAACCAAGAAGTGGTGAATTGTTATGCCTTAGCAATTCAATTACTTAGCAAAGTATTTATTTGCGGTTTATAATGAGTATATGAAAACGTGGAGGACTGAATGTAACAAGAGGCTAGAGTCAAAGGAATGTTATTGATAAGAGCTAAACTTCAGGGACTGAAGATGGTAATTGATAAAGATGTTGTAATATATAAAGAAAGAGTTTCTCCCTGAAACCCTTGATCTCTCATTACGTTCCCGTCTCTCATCCTCAACCTCCCAGATCATCTCGTTCTTCTTGAACCTTCAACAGTGTCTTGCAATATGCGGTTTATAAGGATCAATCGAGCACACCTTCAATGGCGTCTTATTAAACGTCACCTATTCAGAACAGCTATCAACTACACGACATTTTTTTGAGCTTCAGAAAGATGTGGTAAGTTCTTGAAATGTACATAGTCGTAAATGATTTTTTTTTTCTTTTTTACATATATGCTACCATTAATTGGTGTATGGATATGGGAAACTAAATTGTTTGAAACCAAAAACTTGTATTGTGTAAACAAGAACTTTCAATCGATTTAGAGAAAAAATAATAATTTTCTTTTAGGAGTTAAACAAGAAGCACTAATGGTACCTAATAATAGGGATTACCACATCAGTTTTGTCTTTGAGTATTTGTATGAACTATTTTGTTTGTGAGTATTTGTATGAACTATTTTGTTTGTGAGTATCTATACAATCTATTTTGTCTTTTGTGGTATACAACAATAGGGATTACCACAACCATAAAAAGACAAAATAGTTCATACAAATACTCAAAGACAAAATAGTTCATGAAATAGAGTTAGTTCCAAGCTGTTGTACTGCCCAATATGAAATAAAGGCCACTAACCTCTTAAAATATCTATCTAATCATATCAAATGTGAAATGTAATATCTCCTTTAAATTATATAAATTAACATACATATATACTAACTATTTTACATAATTTCCACTAAAAAGTTATAGAATCACTTTAGGATGCTTAACGTTTGTTTTCGTAACAAAAATTTTGATAGAAAAGATCAATCATTCAGAAATGATAAAATGTTTAGTATTTCGATAAACAAAGTACTTTAAAGCAATTAATAGGTTAGAACCCTGTGTACTACACGAGTTGATTATATATATTTTTATATACTAAGTAATAAAAAAGTTACATATTTAAAAACACGTGTATTGCACGAGTTGAATAAACATGTGTATTACATGGCTTGAATATATATAATGTAATCAGTTAAAACACACGGTCCTCAAGATACATTTTTGAAAAAAAAATGAACTTTGATGTACAATTTACATATAATAACATGTACTTTGTTTTTTTATTTATTTATTTATTAAAATGTTAGAAATGTGTGTTACACGTAGTTGAAGCAATAAAATATTAAATAGTTATTATTAATAAGTGGAAAAATAAAAGAAATAGCAAAGAAAAGAAATATTAAACAAATACGAGATAGAAAAATAAAATAATGATAAACATAGAGAGTATATATGAATAATATTAGCTAAATATTTTATTAGAAGATATATATAGATATAGATAAATGATTAATGAAGTTTAGATTTATTAATTAAAAAATAATTAATAATTATCTATAATTAAGTATGAGAGAAAGACGGGAAACTAACAAATAGATGCCTCTGGTGAATAATATGTGTCCCTTAATAACATAATTAAATTCATATTGTTACAATGGTTTGTAATTTTAAAAGAATGTGTATAATAAGTAAAACTAAAAAATTACAATTAGAAACGTTTATTAGGGAGTTGAAATTTAGTTACAAAAGAAATAAGTTTATAAAAGTTACAAATTAACTGGTAATCAAATAAATAGGCATTAGAAAATTAAGTTTAATAAAAAGGAAAAACCAATCACATATATGTTCTTTTGCACAATAGCATAAAGAAATTCATATTGTTACCATGATTTGTAATTTAAAAAAAAATGTATACAATACGTAAAATAATAATATGCATATATATATTTTGTAGTAATGAGTTATTTATTTTGATAAATAAGGGTAAATGATAATATATATTATTTAATAATATTCTATAAGTGTTTTTTGTCATGTCAAATGTTGTAAAGGGGAAAAGTTGAATTGATAACTATTAAAATTGCATAATATGTTACAAGAGTAATAAGAAGTTAAGTTTGTTATATTTTATTTTGATTTTTGGAAGTCTGATTATGATTATTTTACTCTTCATATACATTCATTGTTTTTATGTTCATCGAGATCATTTATTAGGTTATTGTTTATTTTGTTTTCTTTGTTAATTTTTTACTAGTTTTTCACTGCTTCTTTCATTATGTTAAGATCAATATTTTTATAACCGGACCGGATGTCGAATTGGACACTTTACTGGTTCACTGGTCTAACCGGTTTAACCGGTCCGACCGGATTCAAGAAACGGAAATTATTTTAAATTTTAAATACATAGAGGATATATAAGTTTATGTGAAAAATAAAATTTACAATCATCAAACATATAAAAAAATATAAATTGTATTACTAATAAAATAAACAAAACAGGAAGGACAAAAGATATGTGCAGTGTCAGATGAGATAAGCCATTAAAATCACTATTGCCTTTTCATAATTATTTTTTACTTCATCTTTTCCCCTTCCTCATCGCAATTCCCATCCATTTAGATTTTCGAATCCATGCTTGAGTTGAATGATATTTGGCACAGATCTTTCATAAACCGCGGTTTCTTAAATGATCTCTCACAGATCCGACCGATATTTTTCATCTTTGTTCAGATCAGTGATCTATCAGCGTTCAGATCTCGTTTAGATTGGTGATCTTCTTCTTCTCCCCACTATTGTTCTTACAGATCCGGTTAGGCCGCCGGTACCGGTTCACCTCTAAACGGAAAGAACCGGACGGTTCTTGCACAAACGGCTCAAGTAGGGGTAAGCAGACCGCTTGCGGTAGCGAATCCGGATTCGGCCGGTCGATCTGGTCTTCAAAACATTGTTTGTTCTTTAAAAGGTGTTTAACACGCCGTCATCTATAGCCGTTGATGGGAAAGAGGTGGTTATGGTCGAGAGGAAGGCTGGTGGAGATGAGAAACCCGTTGATGAGGATAAGAAGTGGTTTTAGTATTCATTGTGAAGGTATACATTTGAACATTGTGGACGTTTAGAGTTTTTGGTTGACTTCTTACTCAGAATATATTTTTAACATTTAGATTTTTTGGTTGGTTTCCTACTTAGAATATATTTTTAGTGTAAAACATGTTGTGTTTGCAATCTGTGGTGAGTTTCTCAGTGCCTTGCCCAGGCGCGTATTCTGCTGAAATCCCTGTGTGAAGTTTAACAGTGTATTTTTTTCCCAAGAAACCCTTGTCCTCTGTGAAAGTCAAAGCCACCAACCAACCTGAGGAACAGTATGAGTTTTTAATAGGGGTGTTCAAAAAAATCCGGATCCAAAACAGAATCCGAAATATCTAAAAATCTGTATACGAAATTCGGATATCCGAATTTTCGGGTTCAGATATGAGTTTCAAAAATTTCGGATAATCCAATTATCCGATATCCTAAAATTAAACTTTATATATATATATGAGCATTATATTTAGTTTAAAATATATAAAAATATTAAATAATTAGATTTGGATGTGGATTTATGAATGTTTTTAGTTTTCTATGTTGGAAATTTGGAAAATCGAATATAGGTTTAGTTTTAATCTATGCAAGAACCAATTTTTAATTCTTTTTTAAATTCGGATATCCGAAATTTCGGATACAGATTCGGATATTAATATTCACTATCTGAAATTTTCGAGTATCCGATTTTCGGATATCCAAAAACAGGAGAATCCAATCTTGAACACCCCTAATTTTTAATTTGTGCTTGTGATTTCGTTTTTTTATTTTGTTTATTTTCTATTTGGAGTTGATGAAGGGTTATTATAATGTTCTTTGTTTGTATTTTTTATGTACTTAATATTTGGGGTTTAACTTATAGTTTCATTATTTGTATGTTTATTTGCTGTTATTAATTAGGAGTCAAGTCTATTAGTTGACAAGGCTGTCATCTGTGGTGAATTTGGCAAGGTTTTTTGGCCAAGGAAACCATACTTGAATTTGAAAGTCAAAGCTACCAAAGAACCCGAGGAGAGGTATGTGTTTGTGATTTCGTGTTTTTATTTTATTTGTTTGTTAATATAATCTATGACACCTTTTCTTTTTCTTCACATGATGATTCTGTTACAACCTAAAACCTCCACCACACTTAAACTTGAATCTCCTTCATCGAACTCAAATGAAAAACACGAAATGAACACACTGATATAGCTAAACCAATCTCAACATACTTCATCATGTGATACACATTAATGTATTGATAGAAGTTGTGTTTAATGTTGATTGATTATTTCTTGTGTGTATGTGTATATAGTTCATTTAGTTGTTGTTTTGTGTTCGTTAGAGTTCTTTTTAATGTTTGTTGATTATTTATTGTTTGTATGTGTTTGTAGTTCATTCATTTGCTATTTTATGTTGATTAGAGTTGTGTTTAATGTTCATTGTTTGTATGTGTATGTTGTTCATTCAAATGTTTTTACAACCGGACCGGACATCAAATCGGTCTCCTTACCGGTCCACTTGTCCGATCGGTCGAACTGAATTTAAGAACCGGATGACGGATCACGTAATAAATAATATGTGCATTTAAAAATATAGAAATTTGAAAGACTATAAATGAAAAGATTTTCTCTAACAGTGTTACGGATGACGTAATAAATAATAATACATACATATATACTAACAATTGTTTTTCATAATTCCCATTAAAAATGTATAGAATCACTTTAAGATGCTCAAAAGAATCACTTTAGGATGCTAAACCTTTGTTTTAGTACCAAAAAAAAATTAATAGAAAACATCCATCATTTATAGGATGATAAGATGTTTAGTATTAGGATAAACATATTACTTTAAACATTATAATGTTTTAGATAATTAACAATCTATATTTAAAAACCAAGAAGTTTAGTATAATGATAAATAGGTTACTTTAAAAATTTATAATGCTTTAGATACTTATCAAACTATGTATTAAAAACCAAAGAAGTTTAGTATCACGGTATAGTGTTTATTTTGAAACAAATATAAGGTTTTAGCTAATTAACAAACTACTATACAACAAAGGTTTTAGGCGTTAATTAAGGGAGGAGGGAGAGGTAGTTGTTTGGAATTTTATTTTTTAATTTTGTTAGTTTGTTAATCATCATTATTATTGACATCTTCTCTTGTTTCTTCCTTCCTTCTTTCATAGGGTGATTGTTTTGAAGCCGAGAACCACCATTAGTGTAAAAATTGTTACTCCGCCTTTGGACTCTGATAGTGACAATGAAACTAAAATAACATTGATTTTAACTAATGTGACCAAAACAACCTCTACAATGTTTATCCTCTGTTACATGTTGGGGGTATGTTTCTTTTACTTTAATTGACAGTTTATCGTATTTTAATTCTACGTTAATTTAACTTTTTTCAAGTTGTAAAATTCATCGAGGGGTGTTTTGTGAAGAGATTTATAGCCGCCATCTTGATGGATGCAATTTCAAACCCAATTAATAACATCTGCTTCTTTGACTTCCTTAAAAATGTCCCCTACTTCTCAAACAACCCCAAGGTGTTGAAAGGAGCTTTGGAAGAGAAGTTTTCGTCTCTATCTTGACAGACGGCGTCTCAAATCCCATTAATGAGACCAGGATCTTTGGTTTCCTTGAACATGCAAAGCCTTATATGGAAAAGTACCCTAAGACTGTAAAGTGGATGGTCTGTTCCATTCCTGTTTTGGATTTTGCATTGAAGGTTGCCCTCCTTTATTGGGTACAAAGCATATTTCTGAAGGCCACTGCTGAAAATGGAACCGTTGCTGTGAATGGGAAGGCTGCTACTACGAGTGGGAAGGCTGCCACTATGAGGGGGAAGGCTGCTGTGACTGATAAAGTTGTTGCGAGTGGGAAGGTATTAGCTGCTGCGAATGGGAAGGCACCAGATGCTTAGAGCGGGAAAGCAACAGCTGCATCGGATGGGAAGGTGGTGGCTTTTGTAGCAGAAGACAACGAGGCTGCAACAGAAGACAAGGCATCGGATATGGAGATGTGATTAAGAAATAACGTGTTCCAATGTGTAGTAGATTGTGCAACAAATTTTTCCATTTTAGATTTGCAAACATGAACAGTTGGTATGGTTCTGATATTTTTACTATTGGTATGGTTCTGATATTGGTATGGTTCTGATATTTTTACATATATGTATATCCTTGTTAGTTCAGGTTTCTTTTGTGTTCCAACTTCATCATTGTGTTTAACAAGTTTTTTAAAGATTTTTCTACTTTGAAGTTGTGTGCATCTTTCGTTTTATGTATGTCGACATAAAAATTTGTTTTTTATTATACAAATTAAAATATCCCTTTAGTGAGTTCGAATGACGGAATTATAATGGGTCTGGTATCCACACACCAGATTTTTTATTAACTTTTTGGACCAAATTTCTTATTAACTTTTCATAAACATGTGATGTTTTTAGAGTGAAGACTTGACGTGTGCGCGATTACACATATTTTTACAATGAAATTACACACGATTTGGTTTTAAATTTATAAAAGTGATTATTACTTTTACATGAAAACACACACGAAAGAGGCAAGTGTACCCCATCATATATGTAATAAAGTATCGGTAAGAACCAAGTATCGATCCACGGAAATGGGCGGAGAAATAATACTAGACCTTTGTCACTAAATTACCGGTAAAAACATAAGTTGTTTGGTTTTAATTAAACTAAAGTAAGCATAGACAAATACTTATAAAACCTAATAGATTTCAAATACTAAAATAGATAAATAGCCTTGCTTAATACACAACCAAAGCATGTCAACTAAGTCGGTTTTGGCACTAGAAGCATTCGGTCAATTTTCCAATTTAAGACAATTAGTATCCCTTTCGGGAATCCTAACATGAAAATCATTCGGAAAGCTAAAACGATAAACACACTTTAACCACCTAAAATTGTTCTTTAACGTGCAATTGATAAATGTCTACGAAAATCTCCTAAAAATAAGTTAGTCATCCATTAGGAGTTTTCTAACCGCACTTAATCAAGGAAAGCGACACCGATAAACACAATGCAACCACCGAGACAAGCATAAACTAGATTAAATCACAACCAAGTTCATTATACAAATCTTGCACATAAATTCACCAAGATAGCAATTTTGGCCGAAACTACTAACTAAGCTAACAAATCATGGCAAGAATTCATAACAACACCATCTAACCCGTTAGGGTCCTTCCGTGAAGGCAAGCTTTCTTGATTAACAATAACTACATTTTATTAAACCACTAACCATTTCTAGTATCATGGTGCCCACATTTTAACCAAGCTAAACTAGTTAACCAAGTTTAAAGTTTACTAATACATGATTAATTAAGGTTCATTTTTTCAACTATCTTAACTAACCAAGTACCAATCATCCAACACAATTACTTATAATCAAGAAATCAATATCAATAACAAGGTTGCAAACTAATCATCAAAGATAATAATAGAAAATACTTTCAAATGTTATTACAAACAAAGATTAACATACTAATGGCTATAATCAAGCAAGGAATTGTTGTGTTTTTGCCCAAAGGCTACAATAATACATAAATAATCAATCTAAATGCTTGAAACTTAACAAAAATATGGAAAGATTTAAGAAACCAAACCATAAACAAGCATAAGAATGAGAATCCGGATAGTAATCGAGCTAAACCGGACAATGTGGCTTGAATCCGGGCTAAAGCTAATGCTTCTGGAGCCTGAAAATCGCCTGTGAAGCTCTCCAAAATTCCAGAGTTCCGAACAGAATGTTTCTGTTCGCTTTTTATATTTTCTCGATGTCGCACGGTCGTGCACCGATCGCACGACCGTTCACTTTATGCATTATTGGAGTTACTGTTCATGACATCAGCAGAGTTGACTGGTCTTCGGTCTCGCACGACCGTTCTTCATATGGCACGACCGTGCGGTTCCGGGATCTTGTTGCACTGACCGAAGCACTGGTCGTTCATCACCGGGAATTAGCTGATCATCGGATCCGCACGGGGTGCAAGGAATGGCATGACCGTGCATCACCGGGATTTTCTTGAACGCCTTGTTGCACTGGTCGTTCATCACCGGCTGGTCTTGGTTTGTCGGAGATGCACGGTCGTTCCTCAGACCGCACGACCGATCCGCTTGTCCAGGTCAGTTTTCTAACAGAATGTTCGCAGCGTCGTCGTTTTGTCCGGAAAGTCCTCGTTTTCACTATCATCTTGTCCAGTATGCTGTTTTAGGCCTGTAAACAAAAGTATACATAATTAAGTATCCGAATGATGATTTTACGGCCGAAAACGCATCAAATAGGGATAAAATGGGGGACTAAAATGTGTGTAAATTAGCGAATATCAAATCTCCCCACACTTGAACCTTGCTTGTCCTCAAGCAAGCTAAACAAAAATGCAATAAAAGATAGAATTAAACAAGAATGATAATTTACACACTGTTTTATTGAAAACAACTATAAACGGCTAGCCGGTTTTTCGAAAGACAACATCAAAAGACTCAAACCCAACAAGCATATGCAATTATATAGCGACAACCAAAAAGCCGTGACTTCACATTTAATTGACTCAACATGTTAATCTTCACACAACTCACAATGTTCACACACACTCGGTTTTATTTACGAACCATACATAAAATGTGTACATGCAAACACTCAATGCCTCGTCAATGAAATGTGTAATATCATAAGCTTGTTATACGATCTCGTCTCCACCAACTAACATGCGAAAAAGTGTAAATCAAGAGGTCTTTACGGGTTGTAACGTTAGGCTTGGGCGAAGGGTATGGAAATGGATATTTAAAGTGGCGAAACGGTTAAAACTCGGTTTTAGCGTTTAACTAGCGACAAACAATACAACTATACATACAAATGCCTTAAAAAGGCGATTATTGCGCACTCGAGCTCATCAACGAAATTTTAACATTTAAGCATTCAAAATTGCTCGATTTTTGTCAACTTCACCCTATTTTAGGGTGTTTTATTTTCTGTTTTTTTATAACATATAAACTAACGGATTTATACAATGGATAGTAAACTATAACAAACGCTAGTTAAACGATTATTTTAGCCGAGTTTCAACACTAAAAGGTTTAAAATATAAAAAGGCTTAATATGGCTAAGTGGGCGATAATATTGGGTAGACAAAGGTAGACGGGAAGGCTCGACATGGTAATCCTAAAGGGTAACATAGGGTTTACGGGAAACACAACACAAAGAACAAGGCTAACAACAAAGGGGTAATCTAAGTGCCTCTATCACTTTTACACAAATCCGCAAGTTCATGGTCTTAACAAGCATGCTAGTGACAAGTTCTAAATTACACATGACATCCGGCTCACTCTTGCTCCGAAATGAACAAATATATAACAATATCAAGGCTCAAATATGCTCACGTAGCGGAAGGAATGGGTAAAAGTGTGAAAACTATCATGCAAGTCTTTCTTTGTTTGTCACGCTTTCCGGTTTCCTTTTTCAAAAATATTTTGCTTGTCGAGTTTTTATCAAGTCCGAAGGTTTCTAAAACACAACCAACCGGTTTATTTACTAAAATATATACAGAAAACAGATATTTTTGAATGAATTTTCTGGTTTTTTTTTCTCTCTTTTTTTTTAGAGGACAAACAAAGTTAACAAAGTTAACCCCCTCCCCACACTTGAACTTCGCATTGTCCCTAATGCGAAACCGAAATATAGAGAAAAAGGATAATAGTACTCCCCTCAAGATGATATCTGATGAAACGAGACTTCCAAAGCTCTGTCTGTCATATGCTCCGGTCAAAGACTTGATAGCCAACATCTGCAAGTATGTCATATGGTACAGCAAAACAGAACAGTAATAGAATAAACACAAATAAACCATAATGTACATAAATAAACTACCAATCCAAACAAAGACATAACATAAAGTAAAGTGTTTGAAAATAAAATACAATCCGAGGGTGTTTGAAATACTACGCAAAAAGAACACCCGAAATAACAAGTACTGAAATAATAAAAACCACCAACGAACTACACCACCATCTCCTACTCGTCATCACCATCATCGTCTCTCGTGAAGGATGGGCCCGCATCACCATAACCAGGTGGGTTCCACGGTGGGAACTGTGGAGGGTGCTGAAAGTAGTCGGGATATGCATGATGCATCTCCCCGAATAAGTATGAAAATCCGGCACTCACCCCCTGGTATAAACTCTCCTGGCTATGCCTAAGCTGATCCTGAGTGGCCCTGAGCTGATCCTGACTAGCCCTGATCTGGTCCTGGTTAGTCCTAATCTGGTCGATATAAGTCCCATGTTGCTCCTACGTAACTCGCATATGCTGGAACTGCTGGTAAAACTCTGGCCACTCCTGATGCTGGTGGTAATCATGGTGCTACGGCTCATGTGGCGGTGTCTGTGGCTGGTGTGGTGGTGTGTGCGGCTCATGCTGCTAAACTTCATGCTGCTCCTCCATTTCTTCATCCTCATCCTCTGCTGGAAGTGGGGGCAACGGGTCCCAGACCTCGTTATTTACCCCTCAATCTATCCCCCTGATCTGTCTCAGCAATTACCCCCATCGCCTTCAACGACCGAATATCAACATAAACACCATCGGTCACATGAGTGAGACTCTCAAGCACCTCATCAGTCATCATGTTTAAATTGTAAGCAATTTCGGTCACATACTGACCGCCGTGGATCTGACTGTTAGGCGTTCTACCTGAGCACTTCACAAAGTATTCAGCCATCCTTGTGGCTAGGTTGATGTGTACTCCCTCAACCAGCGCGTATAGAAAAATCAAATCCGGTGTTGGACAGTTCCCTAAACTGTCCATGCGGCCGCAAATGGTGTGGCTAAACACATGATGCATCACTCGAACCAAAGGGTCTTTCAACCATGAAGCCTTAGACATTCTAGGGTCGTAAGGGTCACCAATAGCATTTGCAGCCCAGAATGCAGCCCGTGCTTCATCAGACGGAAAGTTAAACTGCTCAGTGAAGAACTCGGAATCCATGTCTGCAGTTGTGTAGATACCCATCCTCCTACCCAATCGACCTACCGACCAACTGTGCCAGCGTCCGCCCAACCTAAAAGTTACCCGCTCCTTGTAGCGGAATTTTGGCCTTCTAGCAGCAAGTGGTTCTTCGTAGGCGTAGGTGGAGAAGAACTCTATCGTTAGCTCGCGATAGATGGGTCGGTCGATAGCTACTAAGCGCGCAAGTGGGATGCTGATCATGTTTTCAAGTCTTTCAAACTGATTGAGGTCCCTCATAACGTCCCAATCCAACCTCCTGGGGATGCCAAATTGCCCTCGCCTTCTCCATAAGGCGTCCCGTCTTGGGATACAAAGGGCTTCTCGTTCATCATTGGGGTTAAACTGAAGGAAAGGATGATCCATCTGCATGAGGAATATCATTAGAACAGAGGGAACAGGAAAAATTTCATTCGAAAACAGCAGAACGCACAATTATGAAGGTTCTGTCAAAACTGATCTGGGCAAATGGCACGGGCGTGCGGCCTGTCGCACGGCCGTGCGTCACCGAGATCCAGCAGAAGTGGGCGGCAAATGTCGTAACCGCACGGCGTGCGACCAATGGCACCACCGTGCGATACCGAGCCAACATCAAAATCAGTGAACAGCCGGTAAGGCACGACCGTTCCACCAAGGAACGACCGTGCAACCCCGATTCTGCAGATTTTCGAACCCCTAAACTATTAACAGCCTTATTTTTGCAAATTTCAACAAGTTTTGTGCAAACAGGGGTTAGAAAATCAACCGGTTGTTCACGAGACATGATTCTAGAAAGGGCTAGGGTTTCGATTTGTTTATGAAGAGAACCCTAGAGAATCCTTGAAGAATCGGATGAATCTAACCTAGAATACGTATGGAACAGAAAATTGGAGAGGAATAACATACCGTGCGAAAGATCTATGAAACCGTGCGATAAGATGGTACGATTTTGGGTGAATATCGTTCTGGAACAGCTGCAGCAGTTAGGGTTCGCGAAAATGGAAGTGGGGCTGTAGATGAGGGTATTTATATAGCCAAATGACCAAACTGCCCTTGACCATTCGCACGGTCGTGCGTCGCCGACATTTTGTTGACCCTGCACGCTATTCTCGGAGATGCACCGGGGGTGCGACTCCTCGTTTCGGCCAGCCCGCAAACGCACGGTCGTGCGACGCGTGGCACGGCCGTGCAAAAGCTGCAGATATGTCTGTTTGCTGCAGAATGCAGTTTCAGCAGCCGATTTCGCCGTTTTTCACCATTTTTACCATCCGCAACATGTTTTAACAATATTCCCACGCAGACCCTTCACTCGGCACGTATAAAAATTGTACAAACTAACGGAAACTACCAAACACTCCTAAATTACGCTAAAACTAGAAAAACACAAAAAAGGACGATACTACCCCTAAAGCGCTTTTGACGCTCTTGCTACATTTTTTATCCGCGAGTCAGTAGCGTAGACTCTCTCCTCCCCACACTTATGATGCATGCGGGGTGTGGAGTTCGATAACCTCCACCACCGACTCAATCGGCCCGGCAACGTACAACTTCAACCGGTGACCATTCACCTTGAATATAACGCCAATCTGCGTTCTCTATTGCAATAGTACAATACGGAAATACCTCTTTAACTGTGTATGGTCCTGTCCAACGTGAATGAAGCGTTTTCGTAAACACGCTTCTTGTCGTCCGCCATGATGATGTGTCCTACGTCGGCTGGGCCCTCTGTCTCAGCGGATACCACCTGCTCGTCCACAGCTGCTGCGAGTTGCAGCGCAACCGCACGGGATCTCTAATGAAGATGTCTCCTCAGATCACGCTTAGGTTTGTCTAAAGGCTCAGCAGCGTCGGGAGCGGGGGTTGAGGACACGAAAAATTGATCGACAAGAATATTATATTATTATAATAAGGCTGTTTTTTTTGCTGAAAAGAAACAGAATTTTTATAAAAATGGGCTGGAAATTTTATAACAATTCATAAATGGGCCCGAATTTTTATAAAAATCATAACGAATTAAAATAATCGAATGGGCTCGTGTAAAAATGATTTTTAGGAGCCGAAAACTCAACGAATAAATGAATAAATAAATCCGGATTCGAACAAATAAATGGAATAAAAAAAATTCACAAGTGTTTAAAATATGCTTGAAAATGAATAAATTAAATGAAAAGCAAGAAATATTAACAAATAAATAAACAGATAAATAATCAAGAAAATATTCACAAATATTAACAAGTATATACACCGATAAAACAATGACTCGGGTCGTTCATAAAGCTCGCCATTTCCCCGGCAACGGCGCCAAAAACATGACGTGTGCGCGACTACACATATTTTTACAATGAAATTACACACGATTTGGTTTTAAATTTATAAAAGTGATTATTACCTTTACATCAAAACACACACGAAAGAGGCAAGTGTACCCCATCATATATGTAAGAAAGTATCCGTAAGAACCAAGTATCGATCCACGGAAATGGGCGAGAAATAATACTAGACCTTTGTCACTAAATTACCGGTAAAAACATAAGTTGTTTGGTTTTAATTAAACTAAAGTAAGCATAGACAAATACTTATAAAACATAATAGATTTCAAATACTAAAATAGATAAATAGCGTTGCTTAATACACAACTAAAGCATGTCAACTAAGTCGGTTTTGGCACTAGAAGCATTCGGTTAATTTTCCAATTTAAGACAATTAGTATCCCTTTCGATAATCCTAACATGACAATCATTCGGAAAGCTAAAACGATAAACACACTTTAACCACCTAAAATTGTTCTTTAACGTGCAATTGATAAATGTCTACGAAAATCTCCTAAAAATAAGTTAGTCATCCGTTAGGAGTTTTCTAACCGCACTTAATCAAGGAAAGCGACACCGATAAACACAATGCAACCACCGAGACAAGCATAAACTAGATTAAATCACAACCAAGTTCATTATACAAATCTTCCACATAAATTTACCAAGATAGCAATTTTGGCCGAAACTACTAATTAAGCTAACAAATCATGGCAAGAATTCATAACAACACCATCTAACCCGTTAGGGTCCTTCCGTGAAGGCAAGCTTTCTTGATTAACAATAATTACATTTTATTAAACCACTAACCATTTCTAGTATCATGGTGCCCACATTTTAACCAAGCTAAACTAGTTAACCAAGTTTAAAGTTTATTAATACATGATTAATTAAGCTTCATTTTTCAACTATCTTAACTAACCAAGTACCAATCATCCAACACAATTACTTATAATCAAGAAATCAATATCAATAACAAGGTTGCAAACTAATCATCAAAGATAATCATAGAAAATACTTTCAAATGTCATTACAAACAAAGATTAACATACTAATGGCTATAATCAAGCAAGGAATTGTTGTGTTTTTACCCAAAGGCTACAATAATACATAAATAATCAATCTAAATGCTTGAAACTTAACAAAAATATGGAAAGATTTAAGAAACCAAACCATAAACAAGCATAAGAATGAGAATCCGAATAGTAATCGAGCTAAACCGGACAATGTGGCTTGAATCCGGGCTAAAGCTAATGCTTCCGGAGCCTGAAAATCGCCTGTGAAGCTCTCCAAAATTCCATAGTTCCGAACAGAATGTTTCTGTTCGCTTTTTATATTTTTTCGATGTCGCACGGTCGTGTACCGATCGCACGACCGTTCACTTTATGCATTATTAGAGTTACTGTTCATGACATCAGCAGAGTTGACTGGTCTTCGGTCCCGCACGACCGTTCTTCATATGGCACGACCGTGCGGTTCCGGGATCTTGTTGCGCGGACTGAAGCACTGGTCGTTCATCACCGGGAATTAGCTAATCATCGGATCCGCACGGGGTGCAAGGAATGGCACGACCGTGCATCACCGGGTTTTTCTTGAACGCCTTGTTGCACTGGTCGTTCATCACCGGCTGGTCTTGGTTTGTCGGAGATGCACGGTCGTTCCTCAGACCGCACGATCGTTCCTCAGACCGCACGATCGTTCCGCTTATCCAGGTCAGTTTTCTAACAGAATGTTCGCAGCTTCGTCGTTTTGTCCGGAAAGTCCTCGTTTTCACTATCATCTTGTCCGGTATGCTGTTTTAGGCCTGTAAACAAAAGTATACATAATTAAGTATCCGAATGACGATTTTACGGCCGAAAACACATAAAATGAGGATAAAATGGGGGGACTAAAATGTGTGTAAATTAGCGAATATCAAGACTCAAGAGACATCAAAAAATTTGTTTTTTTTTTCTTTTTCGGCGAACAACTGACCGCAACCCTCTGAATGGATGTGAATCAGCTATTCATTGCCCCGAATTTAACCCAAAACCATACTCAAATGTACGCCGTTGTACATCACCCCGCTGGCGCCACAGCCGTACAACACCTTACAGCCCTTATCCAGGAACCAAACCGAGGATTTGAGGCTGATGCACCATTATGTTGACTTATCTATTGTAATTTTATTGTCTGACCATCGTTTCCCTGTATAGGTCTAGGTTCGATATTCAGTATATGTGCACCTACTTTAGGGAACATCACAATTGGTCTATGTATAACAAGGTAAGGCTTCGACCTAAGGCCTCCAATTTTGTAGGTCCTCTACTTAAAAAAACAATGGTTATATGTCTATATAACAAGGTAAGGCTTCGTTCAATTGTCTCTTCCTAGTTCTTTTATCTAAATCATCAAAGGCCACAAGGTATGTTCCTAAAATAGTTTAGCTTATGAAGTAATGCAATATGTAATTCCAATAATCTAATCTAATCTAATCTAATCTAATCTAATATTAATAAAAGAATACATTTAATGCCACATGGCATTCTTTTCATTGATTTAGGAATAATAATGCCACATGTCATTTGCTACTCCAATTTTAAAATTTTATTTTTTAATTTAATTCTTTTATTAATATTAGATGTGACATAGGATTCTTTTATTAATATTATATTATTGATTAGTTTTATTTAGATACTCAAAATATTTTAGATTTTCGCGACGAACGAATAACAAAATATTCTAAATTAGTATTAGCGATAAAAACATTAATATAAATTATATTATTGTAAATGTAATATATATAAACATTATAAATATTAATTATATAGTTTTTCTTTCTTCAAATTTTTATGCGAATAGCATTCTCTCCTTTAAGTAAATATAATATTAGTTAAATATAATTAATATAATAATTAGTTCTACAATAATTCTAATAGGTATCTAATATTATAATTAATAACCGTAGTTCATTTTTTTAAGATGTGTTATGAATTATATTAATTTACTAATAGTATTATTAATATATTATTTATTATATTAATGTATTGTATTGTAAACAACTTCAATATTTAAATGATATAAAGATAAATAGGTTCTCAACGAGTTCGATCAATCTAATCGGAGAACATCTCCACGCTTGCATTTATGACTCTAATTTCTAGATCTATTATCAAAATGCATATCAGGATTTCAAAATAAAAAAAAATAGTTAATCTCAAGCTATCCATGTTCATCTAAGTGGCAATCTATAAACATCACCGCTAACAACAGTTTTAACTTTACGGAGAACAAAGGACTCAGGATCCTGAGTCCTTTGCTAAGCAAGGGGCATCTAAAAGAGTTGTTGGGAACATGTTTACCTTTTCTGTTAACATACCATAAAATATCATACTACTACTATTATTCTTCAATATTTCAAAAAAAAAAAAAATATATGAATATTCTCATAATAGAGTCATACTTGCTATGAACGAAGTTGTACAGAAAGTAAATTAGCAGCTACTTTCATTGCTTCCCGACAGAGAAAAAGAATAACTAAGTTATGTAAATTGGTGCACGTATAAAAATAATTCACTTGTGTAAATTTGTGCAGATATTGTAAAGTTACATGATTTCTATCTATAGATCTGTGTAATACACAGGCTTATAATCAATAATAATTTAATGCAAGTCTATACTCATTAAAGTACATGATTTCTATAAATAAAGAAAGAGAATACATGATTTCTATCTATCCTTTCAAACATTTTCAATAAAGTTACATGATTTCTATCCCGACAGAGAAAAATAATAACTATGTTATTGCTTCAAGTACATGATTTCTATCTATCCTTTCAAACCTTTTCATCAATGTCCTAAATGGAGTTATACTTTTAGGCTTGCCAAACCATTGATAATTACTAAAGTTCAGTGTTTCAGTGACGTTATCAAGAAATACTGATGGAAATAACGGTTTATGTAAGGGAACTCGACTTTAGATCCTATCACTGTTTGATCAAGTTATTGAGGCATCATATTATCCGGAAGTAATACTGGCACTCGAACGTTTATCCCTAGATTCCGTTTAATACTGTCAAATATAAGGATTCCGTCTAAATTGAAAAGAAAACAGTTTCCTCTCGCCCCATATTTTGCCATGTAAAGTTGGTTTGTTTCTAAAAGAATAGGTTTTTACCAATGACCAACTGTTGCGTCATCTGTGGTAAATAAACCACTTATGTAAATTTATGAAGACAATATAAAATTAAGTAATTTATAATTTTATATCCTTAAACCCGTTAACGAGCACACAGGCAATACCAACTGACATTATGCTAGTAGGATCTCTCATGCCGGTTACCAATGACATCATGACTCCATAACCAAAACCAGCCACCAAGCTGCAATGATGATGTAGATAGATGCTCAAACAATAACGAAAGAGGCGTGCATCAACTTGAACACATGTAACTAAACACTAACACCTACACACACATGCATAGGCTTACCTTGTCCGGACATCTTTCTCGCCTCTTGCGTTTTTCATGAAAGAAGGTATAATTTCATTACACGCAGCCATGATAGCAAAATTTCGGGTCCTTTCCGAAATTCCCCGTGCTATAAATGATTCTGCCAATGGTTTGTACCCTCCAAAGAGGGAAAGAAACTGTACAAGAACAACATAAACAACCTCCTAGTGTTATTGAACCACCTTTATTGCGAGAACCGCGAGAACCAATGTGAACACAACCTAAAATAGCTAAAAAAACCTAAAAAAAACCTAACCCCCACCCCCCAAAAACCTAAACCCCCCACCCCCCCCCCCCCAAAAAAAAAAGCCCTAACCCCCCCCCCCCCCAAAAAAAAAAAAACCTAACCCCCCCCCCCCAAGCTAAATGCTAAAAACTAAAACCCTCAAAAACCCTAAAAAAAACCTAACCCCCCCCCCCAAAAAAAAACCTAAACCCCCCACCCCCCCCCCCCCCCAAGCTAAAATGCTAAAAACTAAACCCCCAAAAAACCTAAAAAATCTAAAAAAAATCAAAAAAAATCAAAAAAAAATCTAAATTTTTTTTATTTTTTTACTATTTTTTATGTTCAAATCGCTACTTTTAGTAGCAAAAAAAAATTTTTAAAAAAAAAAAATTTTTTTTTTGGATACTAAAAGTAGCGATTTTTATAGAAAAAATAGTAAAAAAATAAAAAAATAAAAATTTTTGGGTGTTTTTTAGATTTTTTTAGATATTACTGTTTGTGTTCACACTGGTTCTCGCGGTTCTCGCAATAAAGGGTGGTTCCTAACGGATCTTTGTCCTATATATATATATATATCATACGAATTGAACAAAAAATGTACCTGTGACTTTGGCGATGGTAGAGGAATGGAATTAGTTATGCAGACATGATTGATGAGAACCTGACCAAACAAACTATAGCAGAACTGCAGAAGGAGGTGGTCAAGCCAAGAGTAGCCAGGACAGCTTCATTAGTAACATCATCCAAGGGGGGTAAACGTTGTTTGGCAACCCAGTTCTTAAATCTTTTGCATGCAGTCTCAAAAACATGTTTCCGGTTACCCACCGCTAACTCCGCCTCCCCCTTCATATCATATGAATTATTGTTTTCTAAAAGATCAAGTCGACAATTATCATAAACACGGCAATGAATGAAGTATAACAATCTAAACAAATCTCCAAAATAATAGGAACATGATATGCAACCAATATTTACGTACAATGCTAGTACACCATCTCAAAATTTGAGTCTCAACATATTGTACTCAAAACACAATATCATTATTTTTTTTTTCCGAAGAACAATTTTTTACACCTAACCTTATGCATGTACATACACTAGAACCACTTTTGTGGGGTTAAACTCCAATCCATAACACTATACTACTAAGTCATTAGTACACACAATCACAATATTACTTTTTCATAGGAAAATTTTAAACCATTTGTGAACTCTTGTGATAACATCATTGGCGGAGCGTCACTTGACACTATTTGTATTTCGTGTATCAAATAATAATAATAATAATAATAATAATAATAATAATAATAATAATAATAATAATAATAATAATAATAATAATAATAATAATAATAATAATAATAAGTATATTGGACCTTTAAATAACACCTTTGATAACATTCAAGACATACTTCCAAAAGTTATAAACGTTACAAATCTTCTATATGTACCTATAACATTACAAACTCTCAAGTCAACAAATTTGATAAACATCTGTTTTGATATAACTTTCATATATTCTTTTAAGGAGTTAAATGCCATTTTCGTTCCTGTGGTTTGGGCCAATTTGTCAGTTTAGTCCAAAGGTTTCATTTTTCATCTGTGTGTCCAAAAATGTTTCATTGTTACCATTTTAGTTCACTGGGTTAACTTCATCCATTTTTTCTGTTAAGGAGAAGGGCAATTCGGTCATTTTATATGGCCGAATTGCCCTTCTCTTTAACAAAAAAATGGACAAAACTAACCCACTCATTGGCCTTTTTAGGGGGAGAACCTTTTGGGAATGATAGAAACCGACCATACCATAGGTTAACCCTTTGGGTTCCTACAACTAGTCAACTAAGGTTTGGGTGTACTACTTATTTGTTAATTAAGTTATACAATTGCTAACTGATACATGCTACACCATGAATTGTATACTTTTATCTATCTATCTATTATACGTATTTACCCTATGTGCTCACCGGCTTTTTAGTTGACCTTTATTTTACACATGTTACAGGACATAATCCATGAAGATGCCTTACAAGATTGTTGATCACTTAGGATGTTTCTGGACTTAGTTTAACGTTTAATATGGATTAATTGTTTTGTTTGAACTATTTGTTTTATTTCAATGTAATGGATAACTTTAAAATTAATAATATTTGAATTTTAGTTTCCATGTGCTTTTATACAATCTATCGAAGTGAATAAGTGATGCCCCGATGTTTCCGTCATCAGTTGGGGTGTTACAGTTTAGTGATTGTTCTTGTTCGTATAAGAGATGATCGTCGTTTAGTGATTGTTCTTGTCCGTATAAGAGATTATTGCATTGATAATCTCTCTGTATTGTTTACATCTTGTATCAGATTTGAACTATTTTGGGTAATACAAAGATTTGGATTGGGTAATTGATCTTCTAGTGTGAATCTAAGAATGATATCATGTTTATAACAAAATATACGTATAAAAATTATCACACCAAAAATTAGTTGCTTTGATGTTCTAGTGAACCCCATGCTTTCCAATGCATACGGAACGAAATGTGATGCTAGTACCTTCAAACGAATGAATCATGGATCATACGGAACGAAATGTGAAAGAAAGTGAGAGATTACAAACTACAGGGGTTAAATGTGTCAACATGTTTAAGTTGTACCTCTGAGTGACCCTTTAACAAACCCAAGACTTTGTAATGGTAAAATATGCTCACTAGAATACACGATATAAATTTTGCAAGGTTCCGTTTTTAAATGAGAAAGTTATGATCAAATTCGTATGCGAGGGGTTAAAAGCGTCAACATTGAAAGATTAAGACTTTTCGGGTAGTAATAAACTAACCGAGGACTTAATGACGCGCGTAAAAGTCACTAGGCCCTCATACGTAAATAAAAGAGGCCCAAAGTGCAAAGTTACCCCTTCGAAACGCCAAAGGCCAACAGTAATTATTGAAAAAGATTTGAAAATCTTACAGCAGGCCTCAGGCGGGCCGCGTAAAGGTTTCAAAGGGTCGTATGCGGGCCGCGCTAGCAGTAGAATGATTTGATTCTGACAATAAGATTCAGGCGTGCTGCGTAAAGGTTAGAAGAACCTTACGCGGGCCGCGTCAGCCTCCCAGATGCAGATAATTCGGACAGAAGCACTGTTTGGTGTTTTAACCGACCTTGGAGCCATTATTATGAGCATGGGCGCCCCCTAAACGTCCCCTAGCACTCAGGGACAGTTGTTGATGATCAAGGAACACTTGTAGACTTGTGTGGCAATGATCTAAGGTGCCTAATTTACTATAAAAGGCCACATTGTTGCAACAAGTTCTTCACACCTCATTTCAACACTTCTGATCATCTCTGGAGCTCAAGTGCCTTCACTATTCATCCCTGGTAGTGCATAGGACTCTTGTAAGTGTGCTTGACCCTTCGTAGTTTAGTTTTTGCTTAGTTATAGCGTAAAAATCACTCTGTCGTAATTAACGATTGACTTAACGGTTAATCACAAATGGTCCAGTGATTAATCGAAACAAAGATAGTTATATGTTGGTAGTCATGTAAGCATTAAACCCCAAAAAGGGCACCCTCTGATTCCCACTCTAACTAATCCAAATGTTGGGTCAAAGTTGCTTAGAAAAAGTCAACAGAATGCTAACTTTCGATTTTATGCATAATCAGAAATGTAGATGGCGTGTAACCTGTTTTGACACTCATATAACACGATAAAAAAGTATTATAACTGATCTAAGCTTGTTTGATCCGACCATTTGCTGTTTTGACCCGGTTCGGAACCGAAAGTCGCAAAACTTTGACTTTTGCTTTGACTTCAGTTCTGACCCGTTATGGTATGTTTTAGATATGCCTTAGGACTCTCTTAGGACCAGCTTACATGATGGTGTAACCCTCTGTGACCGGTTCATTGTTTGTCCGAGTCTTTTGCACATTTCCGTAATATGCCTAAATGTTGACCATAACGCCCTTTTAACTTTAAAACGAGGATTTTGGACATGTGAACGGACAATAACCTTAGTTACTGATTTCTAAGCATGTCCCTAAAATTTCATGTCAATCCGAGGTCTAGAATAGGAGTTATGCTAATTAGCGCAATTAAGGAAACTTTAGTAATTAAACGGCGCAATTAGCATAAAGCCTATCTAAACCCAAATTTCGACACCAAAACTTTTACACACTAATGTAAAATAATATTTTGGGATTTTTAAAGATTTTTAATTATTTTTAACCTACTCATAACCTGCGGTTATGGCATTGATTCGGTAAATCCCGAATATACCCTTTTCGAACGTAAAATGAGTTCTACATGGTATTTTGACCCGAATCCAGTTGCTACTGATTTTAAATAATAAATAAAGTATTTTGAACTTTATAACCTATTCGGGAAACTCAGATTTCCTGAAGAACTCGGAAATCTCTTTTATAATCTTTAAAATGACCAAAATATCCCTACGGGGCGTATATTGGGATTAAACTCGTTATGGGCATAATGGAAGGTATCCTACTGATACCACAACCTCTTTAGAGCATATTATCTTAGGAAACCTGTGTAGGACTCTTACGGTTACCCGTTACGCCTTTTACGCGTACGGTTCGGTTTATGTAACTAGTTTACATAAACTGGCCGAAACGGGTCAAACCTTATCATTTTTACCTCAAAATCCAGAATGTGTTTATATTACCCATATAAAACGAGTCTTCAAACTGGTTGGGTCCAAACCACATTCCATTCCCGGTTTTCGTCTTTCACGCGATTAAACCGTATTTATCCTTTGAAACTGACCGGTCTAAGCTAAGGCTAAATTAAAGACCCGTTAGGATTCTAATAGGTTGTTATAAACCTTCGTTCCAGAATAGGAGACCAGTAAAAGATACTTGCATTTGTTTATTGAGGTTATTACTTGCTCAGGTAAATACTTTTAACTTATTTCCCCTTATACGGGCTTGGGATATGGTATATATAAAATACCACTTGGTCAGGCAATTGACCCTAACTCATTAGTAGTTGGGTATTATCAATGTGAACCGTTTACAAATTGGTTTTGTTGGCTTTACGCCTTTGGGAGTTTAATGACCATGTCCCGGATATCCTTGGCATCATTTACGAAATGGCCACGACCTTGACACGCGGGTGTAGGCGTATACCCGACAATGAGTCCATGATTATAAAGGTATGACCGTTGGTTTTCCCGCCATGATTTTATGATATGTGGTGTGTTAATTAACCTTAAACCCGGCACGACCCGGGCGACTGAATGCATAGTGAACATGTAATTCTATTACAAGATTTGATTGATTAATTATCCCAAGTTATAAAGAGTTTGTGCCTTGTGCATTCAACTCAATTTTATTAAACCTTTTACAAAAGTGTCGGTTGAATGTATTTACCAGTGTAAACTGACGTATTTTCCCCAAAAAGATTAAATGGAGGTTCTACACGAAATAGGCTGGCCACTCCTTAGCATCGTTGTAGTCTCGCAAGCTTGGGATGCCACTATCTGTTGAACATTATTTCTTATTTTATTTTGATCCCCTGTGGATTATTTCGACTACTTGTGATACTTGGATATTACATTCAATGGTTGAAATATATCTATCTTTATGCTTCCGCTGTGCATTTAAATATTGTGTGGTTTGACTATATTGTTGCCAACTACGTCACGGTAATCCCCCACCAGGCCCACCGGTGAAACGTGTGGAAATCGGGGTGTGACAGGTTGGTATCAGAGCCAACATTGAGTGAATTAAACACTAGTCTTTTGTGTTTAATCTCAATGACACAATTGCACATAATCGAGTCTAGACAAGAACATAGGACAATCTTGAATTGTTTCTCTTGTTGTCTTTTATTGTTCATTGTTGATTTAAAACTGTCAAAGCAGGAATTATGCCACCAGCAATTAGAAGAGGAGGAAGAGGCAAAGGGCCGATCACTACCCACAATGATCACGAGGCCGGACCTTCAAACATGCGAGCTCCTTCCAGCACAAGAAGTGAAGAACCTCAGAGACGAAGGAGGAACCTCTTTGAACCCGCAAGACGGTCTACCTCACACAGTTCGACACCTTCATACCGTCACTCTTTTGGGCCGAACTCAGAAAACGAGCCCGATAACCCTCAACCTTCATTTATACCTCTCCAGCGTTCTGTTTCGCACCGTTCTTATGGCGATCCCACTCCTTTCTTCCAAGGCCAGTTTAACCCGGCAGGCTATGTCCAAGAACCAGTAGGTTTTAACCCTCTAGGACCAGAGGACCATTTCTCCGAAGACAATGCGGTAGACATGGACGAGGACACCGATCCCGTCGAGCCTACAAGAGGTACTCCCAACCATCCTATCGAGATCTCTGACGGGTCATCCTTCCACGGAACACCCTATCAAGGTCCCGACAGTTATCAGGCGAGGTTCAACCAGTGTGATTGGTACTTTACACCCTCTCACCATTTCTCGCCTCACGACCAGCAGCAGCAGCAGGATCCCTCCGAGGA
The DNA here is from genome assembly GCF_002127325.2 of Helianthus annuus. NCBI lineage: Eukaryota > Viridiplantae > Streptophyta > Magnoliopsida > Asterales > Asteraceae > Helianthus > Helianthus annuus. The sequence goes on from NC_035443.2 coordinate 168,543,991, forward strand.
TTCGCGTTTCGTGGCAGTTACGCCACCGCCTCCACCCCCACCAGTTCATCAAGCACCTCCAGATCCGCCAAGGCGTAGGAGATCAGGCGCGCGGATGTCCACACGAGGAGGGGATTTTCACTTTAGCACCCCTCGCCACTCAAGTGGAAGTCATTTTCCACCACTGCCTGAAGATCCACAAATGGGTGAACCTTCGAACCACCCTGCAGAGGTGAATTCTGCACCAGTTGCACCACCTCTGCCACCATTCGGCTATGATAACCCGATACCTGCGTACGCCGGTTCCACCGCGTACAACCCGTTTGAGCAGCCAACTCACACTCACTACAACTATATGGGTGGCGACCCATACGTAGAAGCGACAGCAAATTACCACGCCCTTCATCCTGAAGTACCTTATGAAACACCTTGGGGAAGGGGATACTTAACTCACGGGTACCCAATACCCACTAGAACTCCGGTTCAGCAACCGTCGCAACAGCCACGTTTTTCTCCACCAGAGCAGGAAGAAATCCTCCACCGTTTGAATAGGGTGGAGCGAGATTTTGAGCAAGAACGTAAGAACAATCGTGGATTCCTCAAGGGCTTAGCAAACCTGCTAAAGGGGAAGAAGAAGCGAGATCATTAGTCTTTATATGCTCTATTGTATTTCCTATTTTAATCAAGTCCCTGCGTGGACATTTATCTTGTTTTATAGTCCCTGCATGGACATTTATTGTGTATTTAGTCCCTGCGAGGACTTGTCTTTCTGTCCCTGCGAGGACATCTATCCTTGTATTAGGTCCCTGCGTGGACTTGCTTTCTGTACAACCTCTGCGTAGGTATTTTGTCTATCTAAAAAGTCCCGTTTAGGGCAGTGTGTAATCTTTTTATATGTATTGGAATGTTAAGTTTATAAATTTCATCTCTGTCATTATATGCATAATTATATGAAATAAATAAATCAAAAATCATTCCTTTTAAATTAATCTGCCTAAATAAAGAATCTTAATAGTGAAACCTAGCCTGGTATCATTATAAGACCCGGCCAAGATGGTAAGACCTGATTAAAAGATTCAGATTCCTGTTAACCTCTGTAAACATGTTAACCTTCCTGCCAGACGTGATTCGTTAAAATCACACGTGTCATTCTACACAAGGATCCTTCTAAGGATCCCAAAACCTAAATTAATGATTTATAAATCATGGGTCTAAATCATCAATTAAGATGATTACTTATTAAACATCCATTAGTGATGTAGTGCCTACGGGCCATACTTATTGTCAGATAAGACAAAAGACAGTTGTAGTCTATGACTCCCTTTCAGAAAAGGTAAAAGAACTATGTTCAAACCTTCATGCCTTGATTCTCTGAAATCTTGGTTGATAATAATAAAACGTCCTTGTGACTAGGCTTTTGTGCCACTAACAATATTGTTTGTAAATAGGATAAGTTATATTCAAATCCTAAATAAATGTGAGTAACAAATTAACCGAATAGGGTCTATGTTTACCATGGTTAATGAATTGCCATAAAGGACAATTCCGTAATAAACTCCTAAAAAAAATTCTGTCATATTCTTTTGTAGCAGATCAAGATGGCTGACCCAAATGGAGTTAATAGTCATTCAAAAGAGGATGACAATGATAATGCCCAAATTAATATAACGGGCGCTGAATTAAAAGCTTTAGTAGACGACCCTGTTAAGACGGCCTTAGAACGGCAGTATGAAGAGTATAGCGAGTCTCAAAGTAGGACCCGATCTGCACCACACTCTAAACCAAGAACCCATTCTGCATCTCATAGCAAACCACCCTCGACCCAGTCTAAACCTAAGAAAGATGACGATCGGCACTCATCAAATGAAAATAGTGTCCATCCTAAGAAAATGGTGGTTGATGATGCACCTCGCGCCAAGGGTTGCACATATAAGTATTTTGTTTCCTGCAAGCCCCGAGATTTTACTGGGGAGAAAGGCGCTGTGGATTGCATGACTTGGCTGGACGAAATGGACACAGTTGTGGACATTAGTGGTTGTGCTGAGAGGGATGTGGTGAAGTTTGTATCCCAGTCATTTAAGGGTGAAGCCCTAGCATGGTGGAGATCATTGGTTCAAGCCTCTGGGAAGGTTACTTTGTACAGCATGTCATGGGAGCAATTCATTGCTCTCATCAAAGAAAACTACTGCCCTCAGTATGAGGTTGAGAAGATAGAGTCTGATTTCCAATCACTGGCCATGAAGAACCTGGATTGCCAGGCGTACCTCACGAGTTTTAACACCCTGTCCAGATTGGTTCCGTACCTTGTAACCCCGGAACCTAAACGGATCGCGCATTTCATTAGGGGTTTGGCCCCGGAAATCAAAGCTAGCGTGAAGGCTTCTAGGCCCGCTACATTTAGATCTGTTGCAGATATATCCCTGTCGCTCACACTGGATGCAGTGAGACAGAGATCTCTGAGAAATGCTGACACTGAGAAGAGGAAACGTGAAGATGATGATTCACGTCGGCCAAACAAGAAGCATCGGGGCAATCGTGACCACAAGAAGGGATCAGAGACCAAGAAGAATGACCGACAGTCGGGAAATAGGCCCAAGTGCAATGTTTGCAAGAAGCACCATTTCGGAAGGTGCAGGTATGAACAGAAATCCCAGCCGAAGGCATGTGGGATTTGCAAGTCCTCTGAGCATAGGACTCTTGAGTGCAAGAAACTCAAGGATGCAACTTGTTATAGTTGCAATGAAAAAGGGCACATCAAGACTAACTGCCCAAAGCTAGTGAAGAAGGCTGAAGAAGGGAAAAAGACCAATGCCGGGGTCTTTCAGATGAATGTTCAAGAGGCTATCCAGAACGACAACGTCATAACCGGTACGTTTCTCATTAATGATGTATTCGCAAGAGTATTATTTGATTCTGGAGCAGATAAATCCTTTGTGGATAGTAAGTTTTGTGAGTTATTAAAATTGCCTGTTAAAGCCTTGAATGTGAAATATGAAGTAGAGTTAGTTGATGGGACTATGGAAACAGTCTCCACCGTGTTAGATGGATGTGTCATATCCATTAGGAACCACTTATTTCCTTTATCCTTGTTACCCTTTAAACTAGCTGGTTTCGACATAGTGTTGGGTATGGATTGGTTATCGCATAACCAAGCCCAGATTGTGTGCAACAAGAAACAAGTGGTGATCAAGACTCCGTCTGGAGAACCACTTACGGGAGATACTCGGCATGGATTGCTTGCGCAAGTGTCTATGCTAACGGCATCCAGATGTTTGAAGAAGGGATGTGTCATTTATCTGGCACAGGTGACCATTGGTGAGGAGAAACCCAAGATTGAAGACATCCCAGTCATCTCTGACTATCCTGAAGTTTTCCCGGAAGAACTGCCTGGTTTGCCACCAAATAGGCAAGTGGAATTCAGTATCGACATCATTCCAGGAGCAGCGCCTATCGCAAGAGCACCTTATAGATTGGCACCAACAAAAATGAAAGAACTGAGAACGCAGCTAGATGATCTGCTAGCCAAAGGTTCTGTTAGACCCAATTCGTCTCCATGGGGAGCACCAATCTTGTTCGTCAAAAAGAAAGATGGTTCGATGCGTCTATGCATCGATTACCGTGAGCTTAATAAGGTGACAATCAAGAATAGGTATCCTTTGCCCAGGATCGACGATCTGTTCGATCAGTTGCAAGGAGCAAGCTACTTTTCCAAGATTGATCTAAGGTCAGGCTACCATCAATTGAAGGTCAAGGACGAAGATGTGCACAAGACTGCATTTAGGACTCGTTATGGTCATTTCGAGTTCCTAGTGATGCCTTTTGGGCTCACTAATGCACCTGCCGCATTCATAGATCTCATGAATCGCGTTTGCAAGCCGTATTTGGATAAATTTGTCATTGTCTTCATCGATGACATCCTCATATACTCAAAAAGTCAAGCTGACCACGAGAAGCATCTTCGATGCATTCTTAAACTGCTTCATCAAGAAAAGCTTTATGCCAAATTCTCTAAGTGTGAAGTTTGGCTACGGGAAGTCCAGTTCCTTGGACATGTAGTCAGTGAGCGTGGTATCCAAGTGGATCCCGCCAAGGTTGAAGCCGTCATGAATTGGTAGGAGCCGAAGACGCCTACAGAGATTCGTAGTTTCCTAGGTCTAGCAGGATACTACAGACGCTTCATCGAAAATTTCTCAAGAATTGCTGCACCCCTGACTTCTCTAACTAAAAAGAATATAAAGTTTAATTGGGGCCCTAAGCAGCAAGAAGCTTTTGATATCCTTAAACAGAAGCTAAGCAATGCTCTTGTATTGACATTGCCGGACAGAATGGAAGAATTTGTAGTATACTGCGATGCATCACACACCGGGATGGGATGTGTGCTCATGCAGAAAGGCAAGGTCATTGCCTATGCTTCACGACAATTAAAAGTGCATAAAAAGAATTACACCACCCATGAATTGGAGTAGGGTGCCGTTGTATTTGTACTAAAGCTATGGAGGCACTATTTGTATGGCATTAAATTTGTGATCTATTCTGATCACAAGAGCCTCCATCACCTGTTCAATCAGAAGGATTTGAATATGAGGCAGTGACGTTGGATGGAAACTCAGAACGATTATGACTGTGAAATAAGATACCATCCAGGCAAGGCCAACGTAGTCGCAGATGCCTTGAGCAGAAAAGAAAGAGTGAAACCAATAAGAATCAATGCCAAGAGCATTGAAATCAAGAACAGTCTGAATGAAAGATTGTTAGCTGCACAGAAGGAAGCTGTGTCAGAAGCTAACTATCCTAACGAAAAGCTAGGAGCGACTGAAGAATAGTTATCCTATGGCAAAGACGGAATTCTGAGATTAAATGGAAGGATCTGGGTTCCTGTTTACAGAGGTCTTCATGACGTTATCCTTCAGGAAGCCCACAGTTCCCGATATTCCTTTCACCCTGGTGCTGATAAGATGTACCAGGATTTGAAGGCAAACTTTTGGTGGATAGGCTTGAAGAAGTCTATAGCCACCTATGTAGCAAAATGTTTGACTTGTGCTCAAGTAAAAGCTGAACATCAAAAGCCGTCAGGCTTGCTACAACAGCCTGAACTTCCCGAGTGGAAGTGGGAAATGGTGACGATAGATTTCATCACCAAGTTACCAAAGACAAAGAAGGGAAACGATACAATATGGGTAATAGTTGATAGACTGACTAAGTCAGCACATTTCCTACCCATAAAGGAGACTCACAGCTCCGATGTGTTAGCCCAGTTATTTGTAGATAAGATTGTATCCCTTCATGGCGTGCCTGTGTCTATTATCTCTGACAGAGATACCAGATACACGTCACACTTTTGGAAAAGTTTCCAACAATCTTTGGGCACACATCTGAATTTCAGTACGGCTTACCACCGTCAGACAGATGGACAGAGTGAGCGTACAATCCAAACGTTGGAAGACATGCTTCGTGCATGTGCGATCGATTTAGGTGGTAATTGGGATAACCACCTACCATTGTTCGAGTTCTCATATAACAACAGCTACCATACGAGCATTAAGGCTGCTCCTTTCGAAGCCTTATATGGTAGAAAGTGTAGAACGCCCGTTTCTTGGGCAGAAGTTGGAGATGTCCAGATGACAGGACCTGATATAATTTTTGAAACAACGGACAAGATTGTCCAAATTCGCGATCGATTGAAAGCTGCCCGAGATAGGCAGAAGAGCTACGCAGACCTGAAGCGTAAACCTTTCAATTTCGAAGTAGGCGACAAGGTATTGCTAAAGGTATCACCCTGGAAGGGGGTGATGCGATTCGGTAAGAAAGGCAAGTTGAGCCCGAGATACATTGGACCCTTCGAGGTAATCGAATGTGTCGGATCGGTTGCCTATAAGTTAAACTTACCAGAAGAGCTCAGTGGTATCACAATGTGTTCCACATCTGTAATCTGAAAAAGTGTTTCGCTGATGAATCACTGGTTATACCGCATACAGATGTACACATCGATGAGAGCTTAAAATTTGTTGAAAAACCTGTGTCAATCGAGGATCGACAGGTTAAGAAACTTCGCAGGAAGTATATACCGATTGTGAAAGTAAAATGGGATGCCCGTAGAGGTCCCGAGTACACGTGGGAGGTAGAGTCCACGATGAAAGAAAAGTACCCTCATTTGTTTCAATAAATCTCGAGGTCGAGATTTCTTTTAAGGGGGTGAGGATGTAACACCTCGAAAATTTGCGTCCTATAATGTATTGACACGTGTCATGGGTTTACACGTGGTAATAAATACTAAATAGGGACTAAAGTTGACAAACATAGAAAGTATGTGAATTCGAGGGTTCAAAATGTCAACAAGGGATAAATATACTTTACAGTAACCCTAAATGATGCTAGTACCTTCAAACGAATGAATCATGGATCATACGGAACGAAATGTGAAAGAAAGTGAGAGATTACAAACTACAGGGGTTAAATGTGTCAACATGTTTAAGTTGTACCTCTGAGTGACCCTTTAACAAACCCGAGACTTTGTAACGGTAAAATACGCCCACTAGAATACACGATATAAATTTCGCAAGGTTCCGTTTTTAAATGAGAAAGTTATGATCAAATTCGTATGCGAGGGGTTAAAAGCGTCAACATTGAAAGATTAAGACTTTTCGGGTAGTAATAAACTAACCGAGGACTTAACGACGCGGGTAAAAGTCACTAGGCCCTCATACGTAAATAAAAGAGGCCCAAAGTGCAAAGTTACCCCTTCGAAACACCAAAGGCCAACAGTAATTATTGAAAAAGATTTGAAAATCTTACAGCAGGCCTCAGGCGGGCCGCGTAAAGGTTTCAAAGGGCCTTACGCGGGCCGCGCTAGCAGTAGAATGATTTGATTCTGACAATAAGATTCAGGCGGGCCGCGTAAACGTTAGAAGAACCTTATGCGGGCCGCGTCAGCCTCCCAGATGTAGATAATTCGAACAGAAGCATTGTTTGGTGTTTTAACCGACCTTGGAGCCATTATTACGAGCATGGGCGCCCCCTAAACGTCCCCTAGCACTCAGGGACAGTTGTTGATGATCAAGGAACACTTGTAGACTTGTGTGGCAATGATCTAAGGTGCCTAATTTACTATAAAAGGCCACATTGTTGCAACAAGTTCTTCACACCTCATTTCAACACTTCTGATCATCTCTGGAGCTCAAGTGTGTTCACTATTCATCCCTGGTCGTGCATAGGACTCTTGTAAGTGTGCTTGACCCTTCGTAGTTTAGTTTTTGCTTAGTTATAGCGTAAAAGTCAATCCGTCGTAATTAACGATTGACTTAACGGTTAATCACAAATGGTCCAGTGATTAATCGAAACAAAGATAGTTATATATTGGTAATCATGTGAGCATTAAACCCCCAAAAGGGCACCCTCTGATTCCCACTCTAACTAATCCAAATGTCGGGTCAAAGTTGCTTAGAAAAAGTCAACAAAATGCTAACTTTCGATTTTATGCATAATCAGAAATGTAGATGGCATGTAACCTGTTTTGACACTCATATAACATGATAAAAAAGTATTATAACTGATCTAAGCTTGTTTGATCCGACCATTTGCTGTTTTGACCCGGTTCGGAACCGAAAGTCGCAAAACTTTGACTTTTGCTTTGACTTCAGTTCTGACCCGTTATGGTATGTTTTAGATATGCCTTAGGACTCTCTTAGGACCAGGTTACATGATGGTGTAACCCTCTGTGACCGGTTCATTGTTTGTCCGAGTCTTTTGCACATTTCCGTAATATGCCTAAATGTTGACCATAACGCCCTTTTAACTTTAAAACGAGGATTTTGGACATGTGAAAGGACAATAACCTTAGTTACTGATTTCTAAGCATGTCCCTAAAATTTCATGTCAATCCGAGGTCTAGAATAGGAGTTATGCTAATTAGCGCAATTAAGGAAACTTTAGTAATTAAACGGCGCAATTAGCATAAAGCCTATCTAAACCCAAATTTCGACACCAAAACTTTTACACACTGATGTAAAATAATATTTTGGGATTTTTAAAGATTTTTAATTATTTTAACCTACTCATAACCTGCGGTTATGGCATTGATTCGGTAAATACCGAATATACCCTTTTCGGACGTAAAATGAGTTCTACATGGTATTTTGACCCGAATCCAGTTGCTACTGACTTTAAATAATAAATAAAGTATTTTGAACTTTATAACCTATTTCGGAAACTCAGATTTCCTGAAGAACTCGGAAAATCTCTTTTATAATCTTTAAAATGACCAAAATACGCCTACGGGGCGTATATTGGGATTAAACTCGTTATGGGCATAATGAAAGGTATCCTACTGATACCACAACCTCTTTAGAGCATATTAACTTAGGAAACCTGTGTAGGACTCTTACGGTTACCCGTTACGCCTTTTACGCGTACGGTTCGGTTTGTGTAACTAGTTTACATAAACTGGCCGAAACGGGTCAAACCTTATCATTTTTACCTCAAAATCCAGAATGTGTTTATATTACCCATATAAAACGAGTCTTCAAACTGCTTGGGTCCAAACCACATTCCATTCCCGGTTTTCTCCTTTCACGCGATTAAACCGTATTTATCCTTTGAAACTGACCGGTCTAAGCTAAGGCTAAATTAAAGACCCGTTAGGATTCTAATAGGTTGTTATAAACCTTCGTTCCAGAATAGGAGACCAATAAAAGATACTTGCATTTGTTTATTGAGGTTATTACTTGCTCAGGTAAATACTTTTAACTTATTTCCCCTTATACGGGCTTGGGATATGGTATATATAAAATACCACTTGGTCGGGCAATTGACCCTAACTCATTAGTAGTTGGGTATTATCAATGTGAATCGTTTTAAAATTGGTTTTGTTGGCTTTACGCCTTTGGGAGTTTAATGACCATGTCTCGGATATCCTTGGCATCATTTTACGAAATGGCCACGACCTTGACACGCGGGTGTAGGCGTATACCCGACAATGTGTCCATGATTATAAAGGTATGACCGTTGGTTTTCCCACCACGATTTTATGCTATGTGGTGTGTTAATTAACCTTAAACCCGGCACGACCCGGGCGACTGAACGCATAGTGAACATGGAATTCTTTTACAAGATTTGATTGATTAATTATCCCAAGTTATAAAGAGTTTGTGCCTTGTGCATTCAAATCAATTTTATTAAACCTTTTACAAAAGTGTCGGTTGAATGTATTTACCAGTGTAAACTGACGTATTTTTCCCAAAAAGATTAAATGCAGGTTCTACATGAAATAGGTTGGCCATTCCTTAGCATCGTTAGAGTCTCGCAAGCTTGGGATGCCACTATCTGTTGAACATTATTTCTTATTTTATTTTGATCCCCTGTGGATTATTTCGACTACTTGTGATACTTGGATATTACATTCAATGGTTGAAATATATCTATCTTTATGCTTCCGCTGTGCATTTAAATATTGTGTGGTTTGACTATATTGTTGCCAACTACGTCACGGTAATCCCCCACCGGGCCCACCGGTGAAACGCGTGGAAATCGGGGTGTGACATTATGTCTCTAATAAAATCTCTAATAAAGTGAGACTTTTAATAGAGTTTTTATGACAATTTATTAGTTTTTATTAGAGTTTATTTCTCTAATAAAATCTTTAGTAAAGTGAGACTCTTCTCTACCCCATATCTCTTGTATGCAAAGTAGGTTATGTGCCTAACTTGATGAAGCTAATTACAAGTAGAGAATTGAAAGTGGAATTTTTAGAAGAAAAAAAATAGAAGAGTTCTTGGAGATACTTGAAGACCCATGTGTTGGGTACTTAGAGAGATATGTTTTCTCTATTCGATTTCATTATCTTCATACCATTATTTCCCACAAGTTCTAACACTATAATTTTATCCGGTGTAACATCGGGCGCGTGGCCATCTCCGGCAGTACATACTGCTTCGGCTGTTGTACCCTGGGAGACAGACGCGTCGTCTTTAGTAGAGGCGCGAAATCTGTTTTAAGGAAAGCGTGTTGAACACATGCCTCAACCAAAATCGTCAATGTTTTAGTGTGCTCTTTGTTGCAGTCAAGGAGTATTTTTCAAGACTCAAGATGATGAATACTTGAGTCTAGGATGCTATCAAATGCGCGTCAAGGACCCACCAGTGATGCGGCTTGAATCAAGATTGGTATATAAAATTATATTTTATATTCTTTTTATTTAGTTATTGCAACCGGTATTGTACTATGATATTTCCTACGAATAACGAGAGTCTCGTTATTATATATTTTGTAATTATATTTTATAAAAGGTGAACCTAGTTGCTACAAACTTAAAACAGATTTCATCAGATTGTTGCTACAATTTTAAACCTTATTTATAAGGATTTTGGGTTCACAAAAGGATTTATAATAAAAAAAATATTTTAAAGATTATGATCTTATAAATATTTTCTTTTGGGAAATATGTATGTAGTACAACTTGTTGTGTTTGGATTTCTTGAGATTGAGATACAATCTTAAATCATATACGGTGGTACAAAACGAATGGTTTTGGTTCAACCGTTTGGTTTTTTAAACGATTTTTTATTAGTGTAAATCATACGTTTTTTGTAAACGTTAAATTCTCTAACATGTGTGTTAGACCGGAATTATTGGTGTAAACCATACGTTTTTTGTAAACGTTAAACTCTCCTAAGTAGAGTTTTTTTATGTCTTTAAATAAGAGTTTTATGTTACTTGATTAGAGTTTTATGTCTCTAATTAAGTCTCTATTTAAAGTAGACTCTTCATCCACATATGGACTGATATGAACAAATAAGTCTTATAATGATTTTTGTAATCATTTTTCTTCTAACATGTGTGTTAGAAACGTTTATCAAACGCGTTAGTTTGGAAGCAATTTTTTAATTGTTTAGTTTCTAACATGTGTATTAGAAATGACTTATTTATTTGAACCATGTATGTGTTTTTAGCAAGTCGAATTAACATTTTGTAGAAATGTTAATATTTCTAACGTGCGCGTTAGAATTTCTTTCATTTTAACATGATTGTTAAAAATGGTTAAAAGACAAATGTTTTGAAATGTTTTATATAAACATTTTATATAAGTACTTTATTGTAGCATTGATTTTAAGGCTTTGTATGATTTAGAAATAAAAGGTCATACATTGAAGTTGATGTTTGATTGGCTTCAAAAATTAAATCACCATAAAGTAATGGTGTAGTTTTGTGGGATTTATCACCAACTTTAATTTGGGATTTCTAAATCTATTTGAGTGAAATCTTAATTACAATTTAAACTCTTCATATGGTGAAACTCTTGAGTAGAGTTTTAATGATTACATTTGATGAGTTTTATTAGAGTTTAAGTCTATAATTATTGAGACTCTTAACTCTTCATATGGTGAAACTCTTGAGTAGAGTTTTAATGATTACATTTGATGAGTTTTATTAGAGTTTAAGTCTATAATTATTGAGACTCTTAACTCTTCATATGGTGAAACTCTTGAGTAGAGTTTTAATGATGACATTTGATGAATTTTATTAGAGTTTAAGTCTATAATTATTGAGACTCTTAACTCTTCATATGGTGAAACTCTTGAGTAGAGTTTTAATGATCACATTTGATGAATTTTATTAGAGTTTAAGTATATAATTATTGAGACTCTTAACTCTTCATATGGTGAAACTCTTGAGTAGAGTTTTAATGATGACATTTGATGAGTTTTATTATAGTTTAAGTCTATAATTATTGAGACTCTTAACTCTTCATATGGTGAAACTCTTGAGTAGAGTTTTAATGATGACATTTGATGCTTTAATTTGGTCATGTTTTATATATATATAATGACTTAAAGTTTTCTAACATGTGTGTTAGAAAATGTATATCACAAATACGAGGTTAGAGATTGTTCATAATGAACAGAAATGTTTTATGTAAACATTTAATTGCCTATGTGTGCATTAAAAATGATGAGAAACGGTTTATTTTATAAACTATATCTTTGGAAAATGTTTTATGTAAACGTTCGATTCTATAATGTGCTTGTTATAACATTTTTTTTTCCAACATGCGTGTTAAAAAATGTTATTTGGTGAAAAACAACTCGGTATTGTTGTGAACAAATTTAATTGTTTAAGTTTACTACTTAAATGTAGTATTTGTAACAACTTGGTGTTGTTTTGAGCATAATTGTCCAAGTTTAAAATTTCAAGATGAAATGGGGAACTTGTACTTACAAGTGTATGGAGTCTTATTGAGGGAGTAACTCAAGACATGCCATGGGACGATATTGTTGAGAAGATTTCGGTCAGATTATAAAGTGTTGAAGATAAATACACTTTGCTATTTGATGTCTACATATTGTCTATGCTTCCGTTTAAATTTCAAAAGTAATTGGAACTTATGATTTAGTTTCCAATGTATTTTATTGTTTTATGTTCAATATCTTCCGATAACACTTGCAATTTTATGTCCCGGCGCAACACGATGTTTAAGATCTTAATACAATTACATCTCTTCACCCCATGTGTTGTGCTTTTATTATAATTAACAAAAGAAAATTAGAAGTTTAATAGAAAACCCTTATATATTAGAAATCAAGCAAAATGAAACTCGCATTTATATATTTTATTTAAAACGATACCTTAATCGTCAAGTAAATTGCCAATAAACTTTTGATTATCATAGAGAGAAAAGGAAAAAAGGAAAAGTAGAACCCAGCCTTTCCAAAAATAACGTCACTAGCAGCAAAATAAGGCAATGTGGATTGGTGAGCATTATTTTTTGCTTTTTTATTTTGTTTTTCCTTTTTATAAAGCCAACCCTAAATCCATCTTATAAACTCGCCACTTTTCTTTTCAAATCTTTACTTCTTCGAGCAACAAATTAGTACTACAACTAAAAAAGCAACCTTATTTTATTGATTTATCGTCACGTGTTTTAGACGACTTACATTTATTTGTTACAACTAACCTGCCACGTAGTAGAAGACCATTTAGTTCTGCAAGAAAGTAACTATAAGATATAGATATAAAAATTATCACACGAAATCATTAGTTAGTATTTGAACCCATAGGAGATCAGATTGGTTGTGTTGGTGTTCTAATGAACCCCACGCCTCCCAATACATATCCACTCTGCTTTTCCTCTCCAACCGTCGCATTCACTCTATCTAGGAAAGGGTTTGTAAACCCGTGAAACCACCTATCTAGCTAGATCAAAGTGGTTGCAGCGGTGTTCTAGTTGAACCCGTCGAACCCATTGCTCCATCTCTCGAGTTCTCCAACCCCATTAAGATAAATCTCGCACAAGTAAAACCCCTAAAAGGGATCTAGAAATATATAGAAACATTAAAGCATCAAGGATAAAGAAAACTTAGAGTAAATTACAAGTTTTGTTCTTTATGTTTACATCAAATTGCAGGCGCTGTCCTTTTGGCTAAAAGTTTACAGGCAGTGTCCTTAACCTTTCAAAATCTTGCACGTTTTGTCCTTTAAGCCAAACCTGGTTAGAAATCTCAGTTAAAAATTGTCATGTGCAATGCACATGAGGGTAAAATGGTAATTTCCCTCTCAACCCTTTCAAACTCAACACTCACTCCATCATCTTCCCCAAATTTCTAGGGTTTACATCAACTCCATAGCCACCGCAGCACCCAAAAACACCTACAGAACCACCTTAAGTGCATTCAGACCTTTATATGCACCATTGCAGCTGCTGCAGTTCACCACATGACTCCTATACCTAAATAAATAATCAAAAAAGCAAATGAGTTTCGATAATTATAACATAAATATTGTTGAACTTCATGCAAATAACCTATCCATATGTTGTTCTCTAGGTGGGGTAGGTGGTAAAGATTCATTAAATTTGTTTCCCCAATAAATTCGGCCGCCATAATATTTCTTAACCCACTTTCTAAATGCAATCACTTTCACGTCTGATTTAGTTGGCACGAACACAGACTTTTTCCCAACTAGAAAAACTGGTTTCCATCAGTTTCTTCTCCTGCAAGTTGCATACTCTTTCACGATTGAAAGAATCACATTTGCATAATAAATATCTTCATCTACAAGCTACCTCAATATGAAGAAGATACATATCTAAATCAATAACCAAATTCTGGCTAATATGGTACATCCATCTGGGAACAAATCAATCAATCCAAACAGCAAAGTTCCTTCCGAAAATAAAGATCAATCTGCTGTTATCCAGGCTCATTGGTATACACATAAAGATAAAAGACAACCGCTGGGGTTGTTTTCGTGCTGATTTCCCCTGAATTCATCAAGTTACAGAAGTAAACCCTACAAATTTAGGGAAGATGATGGAGTGAGTGTTGAGTATAAAAGGGTTGAGAGAGAAATTACTATTTTACCCTCATGTGCATTGCACATGACAGTTTTTAACTGAGATTTCTAACCGGGTTTGGCCTAAAGGACAAAACGTGCAAGATTTTGAAAGGTTAAGGACACCGCCTGTAAACTTTTGGCCAAAAGGACAGCGCTTGCAATTTGATGTAAACATAAAGGACAAAACTTGTAATTTACTCGAAAACTTATGTCAACTAAGGATGAAGGCAAACATCTCGTAAGTTGCTCCTTATTTCGGACGTGTATAAACCTGCGGTGTACGCTCATGAGCAACTTAGAGCCCAATAAATACATTTAACAAATATATGCATCGTATATACAACAATCTCGACTAAGACTAAAGTTATTATCCTCAAGAAGTGTAGAAAATCTATATCTATCTATCTATACAATATAGTAAAAGAAACCAATTGAGGGACACTTGTCATTATTTTAGACCATCATTAATTATCGATAAATATTAATAAATTTAATATATGTTTCAAACATTTAAGAAATTACGGATAAAGTTCCATAAAATATCTTATTATTTATTTATATTAATTAGCAAATTAGAAATTATATTTTAATTCTTTAATTGTAGATAATTATTATTTAATTTAAATTATTAAATTTAATATATGTTTAAAATGCAAGAAGAATAATAACTACATTTATCATACTAATAAATTTATCTAAAAGCAAGCATCCTCTTTTAAGATGCAACTCACGTCCAGATATTTAAATTTTAAAGTTATATAATTTAATAATTACCGATAATTTATACTTATATAATTAATTTAAATATTATTTTGTAGCTATAAGTTTATCTAATCAACTAATTGCTATATGCCTAATCTGGAGATTTCAACATTTTTTCTAGAATTAATAAATTAAGACCACTATTATTTAAATAAAACTTGGGTTATTAAATGTATGTTCACATGACTATTAAAACTCGTGAGAAAGTCGATGATACAGTTTCTCTTCTAATCGATGGTTCAAATGCTTTCATATTTATAAACTTGACAAACATCACAAGTTTTGATCATACATGACACAAAATTTTGTTTGGATATCAGAAAAGCGTCTTAATAATATCGTTTTACAATTGTTAAATCTTCGTTATTAACTATTTGATTTTTTTATTTACTTAACTCGTGTAATACACGGGGTTATAACCTATTATTATAAATATTAAAATCATCTTGTATTACCATGATTGAATTAGAGGTTTTGTCGCTATAATTTTCTCGTGTATTTTTTTTTAATCTAAATGTATTAAAAAAGCTCATCTAGTGAAAATACATATTATTTCACTCCTCTTTCCAAAGTTTTTATCTAGAGAGGACAATGATAATTCTGTTTTTTCGTTTTCTTACTCTTTAAGAAAGTATAAAAATGCTTGGAACCAACTTATTGTTTATATTTGTAAATAACGCTTGACACCAACTATAATGAATTTTATTTTTTAAATTTGGGTTTTACTTAAATGTCATATATTTATCGATTTAAATGTCATATCTAAAAAGGGTTAATGATGTTATAAGTTAACTTATAATCTTAAAGTTAACTAAATTTTTCATTTCAGCTTTTTAACTTTTTTGTGTAATGATTTTACATTTTAACCTTTGACATTTGTTGGCGTAACATTTTTATATCTTCAAATTTGTTTCCCGCAATAATCTTACCCTCTTTTTAAATCGTTAACTTTTAACAAACTGATGTTTTCAATTACAATAAATAAATTTGTCTACCACACGATCGAAAACAACTTGCTGACACGAAAAATATAAAGAATAAAATAAATTGCTATAAAAAATTTATGATATACTAATAGTCTAATATTAATCCTTATATTATTGTTAAGATTTAACATGTGATTACTTTAAATTTCCTTTTCAACACTTATTACTGTCAAGATTTAACATGTGACATTACTTTAAATTTCCTTTTCAACATGTCAACCCTAAATTTAAAGTAGGAGTAGTACGAAAAAACGTTAAACGCTTAAAATGGAAAATTAATGAATCTAAACATTATTAACACGTAAAAGTTTGATAAATATGGTAAAACAATGAAATAAATGTGTGTGTCACAAATGTACTTGTTTGCTCAGTTTAAGTACGTCTGATTTGGATTATAATTATAATCACTATTAGGGTAGACGGTATAGATTGTTTGAATGGCTTCGGTGACTACCTTCACCGATCGGTGAACCAACCCCACTTGTTTGAGTCACCGATTGTTTGAATGTTTTCGGTGTATAGTCACCGATGCGGGAAGAGGAGGGAAGGAGGGAGGGAGGTTTAATGGTAGGACCCAACCCCTTTCAACCAATCATAATTTTTTTTTAAAATTTTTTACCACTCTCTAGGTGTTTGAACCATACCATCTGATTGAGTGCAAAATGAGGAGTGAAATAGGGACTTGACATGGCATAGTATTATTGGCCAAAGAATAACTCAAACACCCTAGAGTGATTGAATCATACCCTCCACCCTTACATTTAATCAAACTCACTCACCCACCCACCCACATATTCCGCTCTACTAGTTACAATCATGGACGGACCTAGAAATTTTCTTATCGATGTTATTATGTTTCGTGATAATTGTTTGACAAATTCAGGTCGGTTAGTGATGTTTCGATTCAACTTATACTGAAAGATTAAAAGAATTTTAAAATTTTACAAGTTCTGGTATTTTTAAACAAGATTTATTGAAATTGAGTTAAATTATTTGTTTTTGTTGGTTATTCGATTTTTTTTGCAATTGAGTTAAATTATTTGTTTGGTTGGTTGTTCAATTTCTGAGAACAAAGATTTTATCATTCTTGATTTATTTGATACTTAATTGTATGTTTAATAGTATTTGCATCTTTGTTAAGGTTTTATTTAGTTTCAAATGTGAGTAGAGTAGATAAGTGGTGTGATTTGCGGTCGCAACCGATTAGAAGGCTAGAGAAGATACAACAAAGGAAACATACAACTTAATATCGAGTGCAAGTGTAGTAGATAATGGGAGAACTCTTATAGTGATAGAGTAGGCTTAAAACACTATCGAATAGGTTTTTGCATGTATTATTGTGTGATCAAGTTTTGTGATTTATACATTTCTATATGTATGCGTGTGCATGTGTATGCAATGTGATAAATTTAAACTTTAAAGAGTTTTAATTTTGGGTTTGTTTTTTGTATTTACTTTGATCATTTAAAACGAGGTGGAGGCAGTAGTTACATGGGGTTTGTGGATGTGAGTGTTTGTGTGTGTATGTGTTTGTATTAAGTTGAAGATGGTGGGGTTAAGGATGGTTTAACCTTAAACTTATACAAAATTTTCATTTAAACATTTTAACTTTTGTCATATTAATTTTACATTTTAACCTTTTACATTTGATTTCTTAACGTTTTTAAATCATCATAACTTTTTTTGCACTAATGTTATATCTCTTGAGAGTAAAGTGCCAACTCGAGCAACCCGTTATAGCTGATCTAGCTTATAGCCGTGTGGAAATTCTGACTAAAGGTCTCAAGTTTGTTATGTATACAACAGATAAATGAGTTTGAGTAGTGTGTGTGAATATATCATATATCTTCTATCTACTATAATAAAAGAAACCAACTTTGGGACACATGTCACTCATTGGAGCCATATATTTTTTAGTTAATTTTCAAAAATAACCTAATTATACATAATTATTTTGTTAATTAAATAATCTAAAACTTCTAAGTATATTAAATTATATAATTATCAAATTAATTAGGGATATACTAAAATTCAACATTTTAAATTTGAGTGCCAATACCTTTTACCCTTTTAAATGTTTAGCCTTTTTTTCCCTGAATTTGCGACATATTGAAACAATAACTAATCAAACTAAATAACTTATTTATCTTTATTTATATTAGTTAATTGTTTATCTATATCTATATATATATATATATATATATATATATATATATATATATATGGTAGGGACCAAGAGTGAACAATGTTTAAATTGTGAACAAAAACGAACAGATCCTGGCCGTTGGATGATGAGATCTTGGTTATAGGATTTAAATGGTTTTTAAATTAATTAAAACTATAAATTGATTTAAATAACCGAATAAGGGCAATCTTGTAATTCTTTTTCTCTCAAATAAATTTGAAACGCATAATTATAGCCTATTCAGTTATAGCTTTTGTGTAGATTCATCCAAACAAAACTACCTCTACATCATATCTTACAAACCCAAAAAAAGCAATCGACTCCATCCTCTCTTTCCATCAACGACGATTTCTACAAAGGATTAACATCAAGAAGGATCATTAAATCAAGGTATCGTTACATAGTGTAGTATTCATTAAATGATTATGTATAGTCGGTCTTTATACACATGAATTTTTCTCATCTCAAAATCTAGGGTTTAGTTGGGTTTGTGTAATCAGCCATTTGGTAGTGTAGTTCTTCCGTTTTTTGTAGTGTATTGTTGTTATTTGTTCAGATTTTTGGCAGATTATAGTTTTCCTGCCGAATGATTATAAATTGTTTTGCCCTAATGTTTCGAAATCCTTTTAATCAAAAGCTAGGGCTTGAATATATAGTTGTATTATGGTTTGTTTAGTTTTTATAATATTTAAGATTTATAATTTATGACAGATACGAACGATCAGCCTGATGTTGCAGATTGTGATAAGTGTTATAATAATACACATGTGTAAGTGATAAGTGTACACATGCGTATAAAAATTGTGCAGATTGTTAGGTACATAGGATATATGTTGGTGATGGAATACACAAATCCTGGATTTCGTTTTTTACGCTCTATCGATTTCATTGTTTTGAAAAAAGGGATTTGAACTGAGGTTGTTTAAAATCATATAACCTGTTAACTTAACTGTTATACTAATACACATGTGTAAGTGATGGAATACACATGTGTTTAGATATAGGGCAGACCGATAAGTACATATATGTAGTTAATGCAATACATTCTTTTTGTTTTCATACTATTGTGTACTAGTTTCTCTTATAGTTAATGCTTGAACCTCTTTCTTTCTAATACTATATGAGTTGGTTTTCTTGTTGGTTTGTTTTAGGTGACTTATAAAGATCAAAATGTGAAGAACTTGGGGTAAGTGCGTAACTCAAACGTATAAGGGTTGATGTAATTCAATGGCATATATATATTGTAATGTTTGGATGGAAACACTCATGTGTACGGGAATGATATATTCTGTACTAGCTATGGTACACATCGCGAACGTATTCTAGAAGAAGCCTACTAGTATGCCCGCATCAACAGAAAGAAATAGATCAGAAGACTACTACTGGATTTTAATTTGTGTAATTTATTTTCCTGGTGTTTAAACACTATATTTACTTTTGTTTGGCTGGTTTAGGTGAACATACTCGTTATTATGCTTTGTTTTGCTGGGTGTTAATCATGTTATGTCGAACAATCGTATATGGGATAACTTTTACCGTCATCGTAATGATCGTTTGCTGTATATATCCATTGGTTGTATGGTCACGCTGACGTGCGTTCTGCAAGTTATAAAATAGTATAGACTGTTGACAGCCTGATTTATTTGAACCTTATTTTTTACACATGGGCAACGCTTATAATAATACAAAAACCAATTGCATGTGTTACTGTAAAATAATAACCTACTGGACTAATAATCAATGCAAATACACATATGTAACGTCAAAACATTATATCCTACTGGATTGTTGCTTAATGAAACCTGTATGCCATATTGCGACTCAGTAGAGAACGCGTGTACATTGTCCATGAACAATGATGGATACTTGATAAACTTATACACTGCTGAACTAAATCTATATTTGTTATACCAAACCAATGTGCATACCCTTAAATCCAAACAGATTCCAATGGTTGATGAAAATGGGTCTTCAGATACACTAACACATGCTAAATTTTAAATAAACTTAAAACATGGTTGACACAAAAATATACACTGCTGATTTCTTAGTTAACGTGTACCGTTTTTTAAAATCATTTTGACAGGGCATCTTCAAATGTAGTTACTGCTGGCAATACGTACAACACATACACATGTACACCACTAAAATGCTAACCTACTGGAATCCGAATACACATCTGCAACTATACTATTATAACCTACTGGACTACATGTAAACGTAACTTGCAGCATATATCGCGAGTCAGTAGAGGACACATGAATATTGTCAAAAAACAAAGCATGGATACTGGATAAAACTTAAAAACCCAAATACTATAGTTGTATATGTTAAAACACATATGAAAACAACCTACATAAACATCTAATCTAAAACATAAACCAATAGAATGTCTAAAAAACTGAATGTTGTTACGCTTTACGTGAACTATTCTTCACTTCCAAAATCATCGGACCCAGATTCTTCGGTTTCTTCTTCATCGTATATCTTGTCTTCTTCGTCAGTTGACGAGTCGTCCTTGACCGGCTCACCCTTTTTAAGCAGACAATTCCTCTTATCATGATCCTAACTCGTTTTTTTGCAAAAAATGCATTTCCTTCTCGGCATTTTACTCTTCTTAATTGCTTTCTCTCCCGGACCAATTAACGTTAGAGCGACACTAGATACAGACTTGTATAAACAATTGTTTTAAAATTATAACTTGATGATGTTCTCCTGCTCGTTTAGTGCTTTGAGGAATTAACAAATTGGCTGCAACATCAGGCTGGTCGTTCGTATCTGTCATAAATTATAAATCTTAAATATTATAAAAACTAAATAAACCATAATACAGCTATATATTCAAGTTACAGCGACGCTGGATACAAACTTGTATAAAGAATTGCTTTAAAATTATACCTCGATGATGTTCTCCTGGTCGTTTAGAGCTCTAATGAATTAACAAATTCGCTGAAACAACATGCTAATCGTTCGTATCTGTCATAATTAATAAATCTTAAGTGGAACAAATTCGTTGAACAATTGTTTGTTGATGATCTGAAGAACGAACTGAACTTTGATGAGGAACTGAAGAACGAACTGGAAAATATGGACGCAACTTTTTTTTTGTTGATTAATTGAATTTCAATTTACGAAAGATGAAGCATGGGTGGTTGTCTTAATCTGATAACTGCCATAATTAATAAAAACAAAAATTAAATATAAAACTATAAATCTTAAAAGACAATCCTACCATTGTGTTTTAGTTAAAGAAGATCTATGGCCAGGATTTGTTCGTTTTGTTCATAAATAGGGAAGTGTTCACAAATGAACCTAACCCTATATATATATATATATATATATAGGATAAGGATCATGTGAGAAGTAGTAGGCTATTTGAGAAACTTGAGAAGCATTCTGTACCACACATTTTCCTTAAGCAAAAAAATGCAAAAAAAATGTAAAAAAAATGCAAATTTTTTTTTTTTTTTTTTTTTTTGGAAAAATCGCAGGTTTTTCTTTAAGAATTTAATTTTTTATTTATTTTTTATTTAAATTTTTTTTTGGGATTTATACACATGTGTATATTGTTAATCTTTTTAACTATACATATATGTATATTGTCAATTATACATATATGTATATACATGTTTAAAATTGAAAAATAAGTGTTATTTAGGGTTTAGCATTAGTATTTAGGGTTTAGCATTAGGGTTTAGGGTTTAGCATTAGGGTTTAGGGTTTAGCTTTATGGTTTAGGGTTTAGCATTAGGGTTTAGCATTAGGGTTTAGTAATAGTATTTAGGGTTTAGCATTAGGGTTTGGCTTTTGGGTTTAGCATTAGGGTTTAGCTTTATCTTTAGGGTTTGCATCAGGGTTTAGCATTAAGGGTTTAGCTTTAGGGTTTAGTTTTAGCTTTAGGGTTTAGCATTAGGGTTTAGCTTTAGGGTTTAGAATTAGGGTTTAGCTTTAGGGTTTAGCATTAGGGTTTGGAATTAGGGTTTAGCTTTAGGGTTTAGGGTTTAGCATTAAGATTTAGCTTTAGTGTTTATGGTATAAGGTTTAGGATTTATAACACATATTTTTTCAATTTTAAACATGTATATACATATATGTATAATTGTCAATATACATATATGTATAGATAAAAGATTAACAATATACACATGTGTATAAATCCCAAAAAAAAATAAAAAATAAAAAATTTAATCCTTAAAGAAAAAGCTGCGATTTTTCCCAAAAAAAAAAAATCACCTTTTTTTTGCATTTTTTGCTTAGGGAAAATGTGTGGTCCAGATTACTTCTCAAGTTTCTCAAATAGGGTGGACTTCTCTTAGGATCCCTACCCTATATATATATATATATATATATATATATATATATAGGGGACCGCTAGAATGAGAACCACCCCGAGTTGTAAGAACCGCGAGAACCACACCATCCGGGTCGCCGTTTACCACGATTTTTTTTTACAACTAGATGTGTGTATTATAAACACATCCGTAAAAAAAAAAATTTTAAACGTCGCGCCCGAGGGGGTAGTTTTTTACACCACAAGTTTGGTGTTTTTATTTTTTTTTTCTTTTTTCTTTTTTTTACACCAAACTTGTGGTGTAAAAAACTAACCCCTCGGGCGCGGCGTTTAAAATTTTTTTTTACGGCTGTGTTTATAATACACACATCTAGTTGTAAAAAAAATCGTGGTAAACGGCGACCCGGATGGTGTGGTTCTCGCGGTTCTTACAACTCGGGGTGGTTCTCATTTTAGCGCAATTCTATATATATATATATATATATATATATATATATAGGGGAAGGTTCATTTGAGAATAAAATTAAATTAAGAAGAAAAAGAACAAAGGGGACAAATGTAAAACATGAAATAGTTTTTATCTCAACTCATTTATTATTATCTTTGACTAATTAATTAGTCATAAACACTATCATCCTCAACACTCAAATTTTTGCTTACACACATCAAAATTTATCCTACACTTTTTGAAATTTATCCTACACATATTGGAATTTATCCTACAGAGCTCGTAATTCATCCTACACACCTCGTAATTTATGTTACACTTTAAAATATATATTTTTTTCTTTTTTTGAAAAATATGTTTTTTTGAAAATAAGTTACAAATTTAATGTAGTTAGCTATTAAAAAGGAAGACTACCAATTAATGATCCATCTAAGTTTACCATTATACCCTTACACTAATATTAAATGCAAAAATTAAATGAAATAAAATGAAGCATTTTATTGGTCAAAATTTCTTCTTTTTTATTTTTACAAAAAATTTCTTCTCATTTGAACTCTCCACTATATATATATATATATATATATATATATATATATATATATATATATATATATATATATATATACAGGGTTCCGCTAAAATGAGAACCACCTCGAGTTGTAAGAACCGTGAGAACTACACCATACGGGGCGAGGTGGACCAAATTTTTTTTCACAAACGTAGATGCGTGTATTATAAACACATTTGTAAAAAAAAATTCAAAAAAAAAGTTTTTGAGCACCACAAGTGTATGTTTACGGGTACCGTAAATTTTCCGTAGGATTTACGGTACCCGTAAACACAAACTTGTGGTGCTCAAAACTACGCACACGACATTTTTTTTTGAATTTTTTTTACAAATGTGTTTATAATACACACATCTACGTTTATGAAAAAAAAAATTTGGTCCACCTCGCCCCGTACGGTGTAGTTCTCACGGTTCTTACAACTCAAGGTGGTTCTCATTTTAGCGGTCCCCTATATATATATATATATATATATATATATATATATATATATATATATATATATATATATATATATATATGCACATCTATCTACTTTTATAAAAGAAACCATCTTTTGCACACGTATCATTCATTGAAGGTATACTCAAATCTATACTTATCTTACACATGGTTTTTAAAGATATAACTCTTTTTTAGATTTATTCAACATGTGTAACATACGGGGTTTTTAAGGATGTAATTTTTTTATTATTTGCTAGATTTATTCAACCCGATTATACACGAGTTTTTTAAAGATACGACATTTTTAGTATTTGGTATACAAAATTACATTTATTTAATTTGTGTACTACACATGGTTTTTAAACTTAAGTTGTACTGTGTTGAACCGAACTGACAATTAACGAAAACCATTGTTTCGGCATGGGTTTTATCTGAACCGGCATTGTTATTCGTGCTAGTGGTATTTTTGTAATTTATGTCAACTCTTGAGTTTATTTTTGTGTTTATCTATTGTTGGTTAACTTTTTTTTAGAAAGACAAAGCAAACCACCCCGGGTCACCATCCGAGGGCGGGATCCCCCATGCATCTTAGTTGAACATGTTGTGACCAGGCCTACGCACCAATCACTACATAAAACCCCATTAAGGCAGAAGCCCGTGAACAACCGCCCGAAGACAAGACGGTGTGTGGGTAAAACTAGTGTTGTATTCACAATATAGTGCTTTTTAGATACTGTGAGTTATATCTACTAGCTATAACGTGTTGCTACCGTGAAAAAATAAGACCAACACTAACTAAAAAAACATCGGTGTTGTTATATAACTTCGATGTCCACAACAACTCATCGTAATTTCATGTGTTTGTTTTATGTAGCAAACCATGTTTCTTTTAAGCCTAATCGTGTTAATGTTAATCGTTTTAATGTCACTGACTCAATAATTTATAATTTAAGTTCAAACGCCCGCCACGGGACGCGGGCTAATTTTCTCGTTATATGTTATATACTAGGTTAGTTCCCCGTGTGTTACACGGGTTGAACAATTTAAACTTTATAATAAATATTTCTTGTAAATGCAAATCAAAGACGGAGACATTTAAATACCAAATTGACATAAATGGGTTAATATAAATATGATGTATGTTAGTATTATAAAATTCATCAAAAAAAATATGTAATCAAACTGTCGTTGAAAATAATACAAAAATAAATATATTATATAATACTTATTATTGTATTTACGTATTACATTACATTGATGTAATGAGAAATAAATTTTTACAATTATAACTCGCATGTTACCAAAAGTAATTTGAATCCAAAAATTATTCACATAGTTCATAAATATTTGTAAATTTATTTGTACACAACATTACATCTTTTATTCGTAACTTTACTATCTCTATCTGAAATTAGTAGTTTTACCTGTCTCTGCTTTTAATTATTAATAATGTCATTGATCATGGGTGAATCCAGTAATGCTAAAAGCAAACCAACCTTGGATAGTGACTGACATTGGCTTATATTAATTGTCATTGCAAAACCGACAGATAGTGCAAGTGGAGATCTATGGATATATGGTCACAATGCAACATAACAAAATTAGGTGTTGATAGCAAAAACGGCCACTGCTTACGCACATTCCTAGACTGGCTCGTAGACTTTTTCGGTAACTTGATTAGAATCTCATACACAAATATATCAATATTAGAAAGGTACAATAATAATAATAATAATAATAATAATAATAATAATAATAATAATAATAATAATAATAATGGTAGCAATTATAAATAATACAATAGCAGTGATAATAAGGAGATTAATAAAACAATATTACTTTTTGTCATACATTACATTAATACTTATACTACAAATATAATATTTATGTATAACAACATTATCCCCTATATAATTTATCAAGTTTTGTTATCCTCACAAATCTACTATTCAACTTTTCTCTCTTTACTCTCTCTCTCTCTCTTTTTTTCTCTCATTGGCTATTTGGTTTGTCTCTTTCTTAAAATTTGTAACACTCCGATTTTTTTCATGCATTAATATTAAAATAATAGTTTTCTTTTTGTATTATAACATGATAGTGTCCAGTAAGGCTAAAAGCAAACCAACCTTGGATAGTGACTGACATTGGCTTATATTAATTGTCATTGCAAAACCGACAGATAGTGGAAGTGGAGATCTATGGATATATGGTCACAATGCAACATAACAAAATTAGGTGTTGATAGCAAAAACGGCCACTGCTTACGCACATTCCTAGACTGGCTCGTAGACTTTTTTGGTAACTTGATTAGAATCTCATACACAAATATATCAATATTAGAAAGGTACAATAATAATAATAATGGTAGCAATTATAAATAATACAATAGCAGTGATAATAAGGAGATTAATAAAACAATATTACTTTTTGTCATACATTACATTAATACTTATACTACAAATATAATATTTATGTATAACAACATTATCCCCTATATAATTTATCAAGTTTTGTTATCCTCACAAATCTACTATTCAACTTTTCTCTCTTTACTCTCTCTCTCTCTCTTTTTTTTCTCTCATTGGCTATTTGGTTTGTCTCTTTCTTAAAATTTGTAACACTCCGATTTTTTTCATGCATTAATATTAAAATAATAGTTTTCTTTTTGTATTATAACATGATAGTTTACTAACCACTTAATATGGAATTTTGTAAAATAAAGGTGCTTATTAAAATGTTAATTAAATAGTAAATTAACTGGTTCAAAAGCAATTTGAATGTATCCTTTATTGTTTTTTTATGTATTGATTAATATTTGTTTATATAAAAATATGTAAACTTGAAATAGATTTTTTATGTATTGATTAATATTTGTTTATAAAAAAAATATGTAATACTTAAAACAGATTAATGGATTTTGTATTTTAGAAATTTTAGATTGATTTTTAAATAATAGTTATAAGTTAATAAAGTAAATAAATAATCTACTTTTGTAAATATTAAAACGTAAGTGAATACGATTGAAACAAAATGTTTATAGATGATGATTTTTTTATATAAAAATATGTAATAGTTAAAATAGATTAATGGATTCTGTATTTTAGAAATTTTAGATTGATTTTTAAATAATAGTTATAAGTTAATAAAGTAAATAAATAATCTACTTGTGTAAATATTAAAACGTAAGTGAATATGATTCTGTTTAAATGTTTATAGATGATGACTATGTAAATAAAAGTTTAGATATTCAAATGAGATTATTGATAGAATATATGAATTTAAAATGTATATATCGTAAGTAATTTAAATAGGAGCTCTGATATATTTAGATACAAATTAGGGTTTTGATAGGTGAACCTATTAATTTGTATTTGAAAATTAAAATTTGGATAAAAATATTAAGTGGGAGTTAATTTATTTTTTTCAAGATTTAAGGATTAATTTTTTTTTTTTTTAATTTAGGATTAACTAATGAAACTAAAAGGAATGTGTTTAAGACGGGAAAATAAAATTCTAGATAGCCTCAATGATTGTCATGTGTCTCAAATTGGTTTACTTTATTATATGTATAGATTAAACACTAATTCTGGGAATAATAATCATACACATAGCCTCATTTTTGTGACATACTTTTTTGCCATTTCAACCCCTCATCTATATAGAATTTATGTTTTCACCCTTTAACTTTCTAGTAACTCTGTTTCCTTGATAACTTTTGTGTGTTGCTTTTAAAAAAACGTAGCGCGTGACTCTCTTTTAAGTATTTTTGCGAATATTTCAGTATAATTTCTTTCTGAAAACGTAGTTGTATTCATCATGAGTATTTAAGTATCATAAGCTAAAGTGTGTGTCAGCACTATATATTCCGGTACCACAATGAACCGTGCTAATTGTGATGAGTAAAGGTTCCACGGTTTCTTCCTCGAGCTCACAAAATTTGCAAACTAGTGACGGATCAAGATATTCCTTCGAGCTAGGGCGGAACATGTATATTTAGAGTCGAAACAAAAATATATAGTAATTTTATTATCCAAAATGGAAACCTATTGAATGAAAAGTGTTAAATTGTTTGTACCCTTAATTTGCAAATTGACATGTAACCTTTTCAAACAAACCCCAAATAAAACCATAATTATATTTTGTTTTTTTTATTTTGGACTCTCAAGGTTTTAATAAAAAATTAAAAACTACATGTATTGAATAAATGTTGGTCACCCTAGTGCCCACTTGTATTGTTGAATGAAAAGTATAACCCTTTGCAAATGGACATGTCACCCAAATAAAAACTTTTTTTTATTTGGACTCAAGTTTACTATAAGGTGAAGAGAGTGCCATTCACTTAGAGTAAGTATCCTAATTGGACTGGGCAATCAGATTTTGCCACATGTCAAGTACCCTAATTGGACTGGCCAATCAGATTTTGTCACATGTCAAGTACCCTAATTCACTCTAAAGTACCCTAATTGATGGCGGCACCAACCCTAATACCTCAAACTACCCTAAACACCTAAATACACACAAACCAACACACACATCCCACACAAAATGTCACACACCCGAATCGGGCTCCTGGAACCTATTCGGTTTTGGTTTGATACCCGAACAAGCTACTCGAAATGTTGGCGGCACAAGTACCCGCTCGGCTACATACCCTAATTGGAGTACCCTTCAGGAGTACCCGAAGGAAAGGGTACTCCGTATACCCTAAAAACTAATTGTATTGACTCCTGTGTTGCTGTGGTAATTGCCAGTTTGGAGGAAGTAGAAGGTATTTTACGCTGTGATTCTAATGACAATTTGGTGAATACGGGTCGCTCGAAATAAAACGATTTTCGAGCAGGAGGACGTGTCATTGGAACCGGATTTTTTTGTAGTAACTATAAGTGCAAACACAGATTGTGGATTGCTTGATCATCATATTCATACATGGTTGATAACTCTCTCTTAAAGAGATGGTACACCTACAGTGTTGCTAGACAAAAATCAGCTTTATGAAAATTGCAGTTAAGGTGATTTTGTTTTTGAGAGATTGGGGTGGTTAGAGACACTCCTATTCAATAACTCTGACCAAATATATGAGTGAGATGAGTGGGTAAATGTCCACATTACGCAAAAAAATCGGGCCTAGGCGGGAAATATCAGCCAATTTTTTACATTTCCGGTCAGATTCCGACGAACTTGTCGGAATCTTTTAAACTTCCGGCAAAATCATGAAAATTTCGGCTAAAACTTTTGATTTTTGACCAAAAATGTGTATAAAATATTTATAACTAACATTTTTATAAAAATTACATATAAAAATGTGTGTGTGTGTATATATATATATATATATATATATATTTAAATATGTAAAAATACATATAAAACTCCGATCCGATTAATCCCGACTAGCCGCGATTAATCCTAGTCCCCACTCCATCGCCTAGCGATTTTTACAACACTGTCTACAAGTTTGTTTTAATTTTGTGGTGCAGACTCCGTATAGAACAAGTCCGGTTATGTTGAAACTTAAAAGATCTAAAAGCCGATCAAATGTTTAAGGCTTTCAAGTATACATACAACCTGAAAAAGCACAAAAAAAGAAAGTGTAAACTAGGCTAGTTAGTATGTATAAGCAGCACTCCTTACTTGACAATCCAATGCAATGCAATGCAATGTTGCGGTGGTCAGCACAACAGAGACAGCACTTCCCACTCGGTTTCAGCTTGTGTCTAATTGCATCAGGCACCTCAACCTTTCCAGCCTCAGTTCTCTCTTTCTAACACTCTCAGCCCACCACTCTCCAAATGTTTGCCCTTTGCCATCGGGTCCCTGTCACAACCCACACCAATTAAGACGCGAATCTTAAAGCGGATACAATTACAAAAAAGAGTTAATTACACGGTTGGTCCCTAAGGTCTGCATATCCTGCAAGTTTGATCCCCAAAGTTTAATATTTACACCATTGGTCCTAGCAGTTGTAAACTTTAACACGGGCGGTCCTTGAGGAGTTGTGGTTACCAAACGTAACACGGGTGGTCCCTAGAGTTGGATTTCAACAAGGACCACTCGTGTTAAAATCTACAACCTCTAGGGACGACCATTGTTACATTTGGTAACCGCAAGGACCACCCATGTTAAAGTTTACAACCACCAGGACCACCCGTGTTAAAATTTACAACCACTAGGACCAATGGTGTAAATATGGAAATTTGAGGATCATACTTGCAGGATATGCAAACCTCAGGGACCAGCCGTGAAATTAACTCTACAAAAAATTAAAACAATTAAGCTTGCTTACCGGACGTTGAGCCAAGGACGGACCCTCGCGGAGAAGCCGCTGCCTCTTTGGTTCAGGTTCTTCAGGCACGCCATGCTGTGGCAGATTAGCAGCATCCATCATGTTAGGCGGAGGCGAGTATGGAACCACATCGAATTCCCAATTCAGCAGAGTGCATCGAATCTCTTCATTGACTGAATTTACAAACTCTTCCTCTTTGGTCCCAAAAATATCAGGACATATCCGAGCAAGGCGAACAATACTTGCGAAGATCTCGTCATCTTGGGCATGCGTAGTCTCGCTAATCTTGGCAAACAGTCTCTCCTTTTGCTGTTTATACTCGGGGTCTTCCATATGTTGAGACAACTTGTGGACCGGAATCAATTCACCAGTAAGCGGTGACGCAATCGTGGTATCAGGCTCCTCCTCGAGCCTTTCTTCAAACCTCTTCTCCAGCTCCCTCAACCGTTCACTAACGATGGCCTCGTGACCACTCACACTTTCTCTCGACCGCCCTTTGGGCCCATATTGAGCACGAAGCTCGGACACCTGTTGCCGGTAATAGGCATGATACGGATCTGCAACGTTCAGAAAACTATATTTGGGCAGTGCAGCATTCTCAGCAATGATTGCTTTCTCATACTTAGGCCTGATTGATGCGACAAACCTCGCGGCACCGTCCACCGCTCTTTTGATGTCGGGGGGAGGAATTACGACCTCGGTTGATGCAGGGGTAGGGGACCTTTGACCATCCGAATCGTCTTCTGCAGGCAACATTTTCTGCTTCAAAAGTGACACTGCATAGAGCAAAAGGTACAGTTAAGATCTTTGAAATATGACTGTTGAATGAAAATAAATTAGTAGGAAGACGAAAGCAGCATAGGCATAAGCTCATGAATCTAGCAAAGATTTAAAAAAGAGAGGTCATCAAGTCTCAAAAAGCAAGCAGATATAATAATCTCAACCTACTAACCTAGAGCTGATTTCATTCAGGCATTTTACGGTTTTTACCAAACATCTTTTGTGAATTGAATAACAACATCAGTTAAATACAAGCAGCAATATGGATTCGATTTTAGAGCGATACGTTTAAATTGAAACCTAACTTGAGCATTTAATCATGTGAATTACTGGCTGGATAATAGCAGATATAACAATCTCAACCTACAGGCATTTTATCAAACATCTATTGTGCAGCATGAGATAGATCATATGACGGAAAACAAGCAATATCGATCGATTCGATTTTAGAGTGTGAAACGAACACCTTTGAATTGAAACCTAATTTGAGCATTCAATTAAGTATGTGAATCTTAAGAATACCGGCTAATAGCAGATATGACAATCTCAACCTAGAGTTGATTTCATTCAAGCATTTTATCAAACGTCTATTGTGCAGCATGAGATAGATCAAACGCCAAAAAGCAAGCAATATTGATCGATTCGATTTTAGAGTGCGAAACGAATACGTTTGAATCGAAACCTAATTTGAGCATTCAATCATGTATGTGAATCTTAAGAATACAGGCTGGATAACAGCAGATATAACAATCTCAACCTAGAGTTGATGGATTTCATTCAGGCATTTCATCAAACACCTATTGTGCATTGAATAATAACATCTGTTAAATACAAGCAGCAATATGGATTCGATTTTAGAGCGTGAAACGAATACGTTTGAATTGAAACCTAATATGAGCATTCAATCATGTGAATTACTGGCTGGATAACAGCAAATATAAAAATCTCAACCTAGAGTTGATGGATTTCATTCAAGCATTTTATCAAACACCTATTGTGCATTGAATATTAACATCTGTCAAATACAAGCAACAAAATGGATTTGAAACCTAATCTGCGCATTCAATCATGTATGTGAATCTTAAGAATACTCGCTAATAGCAGATATAACGATCTTAATCTAGAGTTAATAGATTTCATTCAGGCATTTTATCAAACACCTATTGTGCATTGAAATCTGTGATTACTGTGAAACGAAATCTGTTGATACGTTTGAATTGAAACCTAATTCAATCATCATGTAATTCATGGCGTGTGTTGATGATACCTGATATCGCAGCCGACGCGTAATCACAGCGAATTAGGGTTTGTTTTGAAGATCGATCCCCAAATTGAATAAAGGAGGAGACCGGAGACGAGGCGGTTTGTTTGTTTCTTTGTGGCGGGTCGGGTAATATGTATATGGGTTTAACCCGCGTCAGCAAACCGGGTCAGGTCTTTCAATATCCAGCCCAACAGCAACTAAGCCCAGCCCAGCAAGTCTTCTAAAAGCTACCTACACATTCCACCCCACATGAATACATACAATCTAGTCGAGAGTAAATTACAAATTTCGTCCTTTACGTTTTGTGTCACTTGCAAATTCTGTTATTTCTGATCTAAAATTGCATCTACCATTCTTAAACTTCAATTTTTGCACATTACTAGTGTTAACTTTTCAGTTAATATAAAGGATAAAATGTGTAATGTTGTCTTTTCTTTCTTTTACCTTTTTTATTTCTCCTTTTCAATTGTTATTTTTATCAAACTTATTTATAGATTTAGAGTAAATTATAATTTTTATTTGTTAGGTCCGGAGATAGGATCTGACAGTGTGATATCAGTTATCTATACACGTAGTGGCGGAATCACCCATGTATAGTCGGTAGAAAGGGTAGAAGAATCAATTTAATCACGAACAATCACACGCAGTTATAATGATAAAACAGTAAAGAATAGAAACACAGTCTAACCTCAAAAGCATTCGTATTATTACGACTGGTACCTTGAAGTCACTAGAACACCCGATCTCAATGTGCTATTCTTGACTTGCTTCCAAGCATGTAACCAGTTTTCATATTGAAAACTGAAAACTGGTTTATATAGTTTAGAAAACACAAAGAACCGGGTGGGTTTTCGAGCTGGGCTTGGCCCACTCGAAAAAACTTAGCTACAACCAAAACCAATACAAACTTAAACAAACTGGCCCAGACTCGAAATCCTAATTTCGAGTCCTATACAACTGAGCCCAAAATGCAATTACAAATTGTTTCAAGTACAAGAAACACAAAACTAATATCCTAGCAGGATCTTACAATCTCCCCCTTAGTTTTGTTGTTTCAGTACATCTTCACCACCAGCCCATGCATGTTGTCTAATGAACAATCGAAGAGTTGTCATCCATTTCTTGCCCTCATGTTAAAAAATAGGATCAGTCAAGATATGTGTTCTTTCCAAATGCTTCATATCTTTCTCTCCAAATCTCAGCAGTCCCTTTGTGTCGAAAAGTGAATAAGTCTGACCACTTTTGCACTTAACTAAACACCCGATCAAGACTTGAATCCAGAAATCCAAATCATCAAGGCATCTATCAAGATGTCGAGAACCTATTGGAATTTGTTGAAGTTTATCAGTTGCAAGCTGATAGGGTTTGACTAGAGAAAACTAGAAGAAGGATAAAAACTAATTCTCTGGATAATCTCCAGGAACCGTATGCATTAGTTTAAATCAAAAGCAAATTACCAAGTTCACCAAATAACCCACAAAAATAAAGAAAAGCCATAATAGTCCCTGGCCCAAGCAACAATTAAAATAAAAACATAAAATACGGATGCGAACGTATCAAGACTTCCCCCTTAACCTACTTTTTGCCCTCAAAAAGTACTTCAAGAACCCTTGTCTTCATCCTCTTCTGCTGCTTGTTTTTCATCATCTACCACTTCAAGTATGTAAAGTTGTTTTTTCTTACACTTGTGCCCCGGAACAAACCTTTCGGTACACCAGAAACATTCCCCCTTTGCCCTTTTTTGCTCAAGTTCATCACTCGTCAAACGCCTCGATCTAAGGATTCCCGGTGTAGAACTTGATGGCTCGGTTGTTGGACTTGGCAGCAAAGGTAGTTTTGAACCATTAACGGGAGGTGTTATTTTAACGTCTTCGGGTTGCAGCCCATCCTCCACAGCGTTGAAACGCTTCATCAAGCATGTGTTGTTCATAGTTTGAATTCTTGCTAACCCATACGCCTCACGTAGTGTTTGAGGCTTGAACATCTTTACCGGCCCTTTTATTTCCGGCTTCAAACCCTTCAAATATAGGCTAACAGCATAAGGTTCGCTAACGGTAACCTTGTTAAGCAAGCGATCAAAACCTGAATTATATTCTTGTAGACCCTTGGCGTTATCAGTAAGTTGAACGAGAGATGCAATCTCTTCCATAGGGTCTTCAAACATTGCATCAGAAAAACGGGCAGAGATCGAACGAACATAGTCCGCCCATGGAACCTCGGCAACCGTGGCATTACGGGTCTTCAAGTAGGCACGGTGCCATTGGAGGGCATCGCCTTCCAAGTGAACCGCAGCACAGCGTAATTTCGAGTCATCGGGGGTGTCATCCATCGAAAAAAAATGTTCGCAGCGATAGACCCACCCCTCAACATCGTCCCCCGAAAATTTAGGGAAGTCGATCTTACCGATACGGAATGGTTTGGATGTTCTTGAGTCACCATCTGGGCCGGAGAAGGACCCGAAGGAACTACCCGACGACTGCACGGCTTTGTCACGCACCGCTTTCAAAATCTCTTCCTGCTGCTTCGAAGATTGTTCCTGTTGCTTCATCAGGGCCGCTAACGCAGCTTGGATATCGTTGATTGCCTTACCATGGGCCTTGAGGGTGTTGTCGATTTCATTATTGCGGGTGTTAGTCATGGCGGCGGCAAGGAATTCCGATGAGGATTTGGGATAGCTCTGATACCCTTGATAGGGTTTGACTAGAGAAAACTAGAAGAAGGATAAAAACTAATTCTCTGGATAATCTCCAGGAACCGTATGCATTAGTTTAAATCAAAAGCAAATTACCAAGTTCACCAAATAACCCACAAAAATAAAGAAAAGCCATAATAGTCCCTGGCCCAAGCAACAATTAAAATAAAAACATAAAATACGGATGCGAACGTATCACAAGCCACTCAACATACTTCAAGTTCTCTGCTTGAAAGCTCTCTGTGATCAACTTGGATTTCTTCACCTTCGAAGTGGCAGTTTTCATTCTTGGGAATCCCTTTTTAGCTTCTTTGCGGACTCGAACACAAGCCATCTGCCCTTGGGGATCATTGGTTAGATTGAAGAATTCAGCACAAGCGAGATCCTGCAGATCAATCTTTGTAAAAGTAGTGAAGTTTGCATGAGAACCATAGTACTCAACTTCACCATCTTTTCGCTTCACAAACCAAACTCTTGCATCCGCATCATAACCCCACACACTGACACGTGAACAATTCCTACGTTTATTGAACTTGTACTCACCAACTAGAATCAACATAGCTTCATGTGCCTGTTCAGATAGCTTTTTGGCAAACTCCTGTCGCCACATCAGAATACTTCTTTTACGTTCTTTGGTAATCGCAGCAGTATTGATATAAGCGTCAATGTTGGCTTGACGATCAACTTCAAATCGTGCAATTGAGGCAGCACGTCTTTCAGAATCTGTGCGAGGATCACGCACTAGTGGTTGCTGAGTTGAACCAGTTGGTCTGGGAGCAGCACCTGCTTGACCAGAACCTCCTGGTGCACCCGAAGAAGATCCACCAGTATCACCTCCACCGTGACCGCCATCATCACCACCGTCACCTCCAGAACTACCAAATTTAGCGTTGAACTTCTGGATGAGCTTCTGCTGCAGACTCAGGAACTGGGCAGTGAGTTGACCAAGATCTGTTTGTAGCTCGTTGAACTTGTCATCTCTGTCATAGATTTTTGTGTCACGACCCCCAACCCACCCTGGCCGGAATCGGGAGCCGCGAGCAGTCCAGTGGTACCGGTGATTATTTTTATTTTGAAAAAACATTGCAGCGGAAATTTCATCAGGACCGTGAGTTAGGAAAAATATCAGAGTTTAGAAACACCGGATTTTATTTATTAAATAGATGGGATAAACCCATGTTTTACAAAGGTAGCTTTTAATATAAAAACAATATTTCTTAATTTGATTTAATTAATAAAATAAGCCACTTCTTGATGCCTTCGGTGCCGGATCCAATTCTTACTCCAATATACTGTAATTACCTGAAACGCGTTTTAAAAAGGTTTTGTCAGCGGGAAATACTGAGTGAATCATTCTGTTTTCTAAAACGACCCGTTAGTTATAATTTACAGTATTAAGAGCGATTACAATGTTTCTATCAACCAATTATCAAGAATGGGTATTTGTCACTCGATTCATTTCTGTGACTGTGGTCATACCACTATTGGGTCTCGTTGCCTAAATAGTGACGGTGTACTCACACAGAGTAATAATAACTCACATAGAGTAATATTCACTCACATAGAGTGATAATAACAGTAATGTGCACAATTACCCCACATACCAGTTGTAATTTGGTGACTACAAAGACTTAATCCCTGTAATTATAACCTTTGAAAATAACTTGGAGTTTTGTAATACTTACTCACAAACGGTGAGAAAACAGTTTAAAAAGAAGAATGACTCACATTGCAGATTAACGAGCAAATAGATAAGCCTACTGATTAGCCTTGATTATACCAAGTTTAACACAATGCACACACAGGCAGGTTAGTAACTAATACAGCAGTTACGACAATTCACGAGATTAAACCTTCACAACGATTAATTAGTGCAATACTTGATAATTCAGTCGGATTCACAACGAATAACAGAGCATAGTCCGAATTCGAACAGCACTCTAATATTCAAGTCGAAATCACGACGAATAATCAAAGTACAAGCTCAATTGAGCAGCACCCGGACTATCGTTGGATAGTTATAATCGATCGGACGTTGAATCGTAATAGCGATCGAGTTATTACCCTGATTGCGGCAGCGTTTCGTGACCGTGTGTGTGTGATTATAGTATAACAGAATGGAATACGTATTCGTGTAAAACCTAAATCAAACCTCAACGATAGTTACGAGATTCGAACCTTAACGAACTTCACAAAGTGTAGTCTTATTCAGACAGCACTTTGGCATCCGTTTAACGAACTCACAAAGTATAGTACTTTGGATTCCGTTTAACGAACTCACAAAGTATAATACTTTGGATTCCGTTAGTTGGTTCCTGAATCGACCGAACAGAATATCGTATCGGTGATTATTGGTTAGAACACCAACGTATAGAGAGAAGAAGAGAAATGAGCAAAGAAAAATGAATCCTAAGCTTCCTATTTATAGTAAGCAGGCAAGCAAGCACCTCAACATCATTTCTGTCGATGTGGGATAGTGACGTGCTTGCTAGCTAGCTTGACGTGCTAGCTAGCTTGCTTATATATATTAATTCAGCTGCTTCATTCGTTTTTCTCGTATAACTTTTAAAATATAACGTTTTATAAAACGACGAATATGTCTTTAGAATGAGCATATTTTTATCTACGTTTTAACCTAAGTTTCATTAAAAACGGAGTAAGGGAAATAAAATAATATATTTAATTATTAATATTAAACGTTATTATACGACCCCATATATATCTATTTTTAATAAACCATACTTAGCTTGATTAATCTTGTTAGCTTAATTAATATTGATTAACTGATTAATTAATCATACTAAACTTAATTAGGGTTTCCTTATTGCATAATTATCATACTAAATATTAATTTTAGTGAGGGTTGTTACATCCTCCCCACCTTAATAAAAATCTCGTCCTCGAGATTTGAACTATGATATTTTCTTGGAGTTATGTTTCTTCTTTTAAGTAGGAGGAATAATGTAGCGTGGAATGGAATCAAAAGATATTTTGAGGGGTATGAATTTTAAAAATAGAAATGATTTATAGAAACAATTGGATTCAATATCCGAAATGAACTTACTTTGATCAATTAGGGGAGATTCTGAATTGATAAATATCTATTTGTGAATGGAAGTATGGAAAATGATTTGCCAATGATTATCCGAAAGTCAATATCGTTTACTTAAATGGTACTGGACAATAGAATTTAGTGTATCGTAATCTGAGTACATAATTGTACCAAGAATACGACAAATCAAACGAATGACTCATGAGTAGGGTTTAGCACAGGCTACAAATCTATTCGGACGCTACAAAGTGTTTGATGACCGAATAAATTTATTGTTTTCGAAATCGAGAGTTTCAAGGAAGTGAATCTGGATATTTCAAAAGATGAGACATTCCGATGAAATGATATAGTTTCCAAGGTGATTATGTTTAAGCCAAAAGATATATGATCACTGAATGTGAAGGACTTTTAGAATCAATAAAATTCTTTGTCAAAAGAAAGCTTATTTTGATTGGCAACTGAGGAAGACTTAGAATCGACAGGTTCAAAACGAAATAAAAGCATGGGAGTGATTTGTCACATATTGAATTATGATATGAAAAAAAAAATCAATATACTGAGATGGGTGATTTGTAAGAATACATGAGAAGACAATAAGGTTAGTGTATTTTTGTCTTAATACATAATTGTATTCAGATGATTTTAATCAAAATGTTTGAAGATAGGTGATATTTTAATTTATTAAAATCCTTTTTCCTTTTATGTTATCATAAAGTAGAATAATAAACATAGATAGGTTTAAAGTATCAAAACCCGTGGTAATAATGATATATGTTTTGTAAATAGGTTTACCCAATACCGTAGAACTCACGATTATCATTTAAAAAAAAATCAAGTATGTTTAACTATAAGATTTTATAATAGGGTATAATAATATATGTTTATTTTAATATTAAGCATACTTAAATATTGGCTTGCGTAAATAATATTTGATATTTTAATATATTAAAATACATATATTATAAAATAATATTTCTATAAATAGTTGTGGAATATTAATCAAGATGAACAATTGTTTATAAAATGTCTTGTCCATGACTACTTAGATAGTTATTTAAATAATTTTATTCGTTCATCTAATTCTTGTATTTGTTTTATGAAAATATGTCTTCTCCTTAACTGGTTATTATCATGGTTGGGTATTGGTTAGTGTTGCCTTGTTTAAGCATAGGTGGTCAGTCCATGCCTAATTAAGGCTAGGCTATTCAATACATGCCCTTGATAATAACTCTAGTATCTAAAAATAATACTAACACTGTTACTATTAATATATTATTACTAATAATAAAACTAATATTAATTGCCAATAATAAATGCATAAACTTAAATGAGAATATACTTCAAACAAAATTTATATGTAAAAATATAAATTCTTTACCTTAATGGTTTTAACAAAAATTTTAAATACAGGAATACTATATTGGAAGTTTATATATATAATCAATTAAATTTATATAATGTTTTTCGATCAATGATGATAAGGTAAGAAATATCACGAAAGGCTCGATTTAGGTTGTAAGGACTAAGGAATTAGGATAGGAAATGGTGGATCATTATCTTAGCACACAATTGTGTTAAGATTGCTTTCATAAAATAAATCAATAAAGCGGATTCAATATAAATAAATAAATAATTATATCCTAGATTAGCGCAATCTTCAAATTTGTGAAAATGTCATCATAAAGGGATCGTGATCAAAGAAATGATTTGATGAATTCGAAGACTAAACAAGCATGTTATGGTTCAAGAGAATTGAAGTGCTTGTTGGGACTATTTTGAATATGATGGTTTCAATTCATCATATGGGATTTCGAATTGATTACGTATTGAGAGCAAGTTAACTGGGTTTGGATAAAACGAGTTTTAATAAGGAAGTTCGGACATGATCACAACAGAAACCATGTATAACCTTCAAAAAGAAAATCGAGTTTTTCAAAAAAAATTTATCGATCAAATGTCAAAGAGTAATCATTTTGCAAAACGCGGTTTACAATGCAAAGATCAAGTATAGCGAAATGATATTTGAGGTTGGATAAAACAATAATTTGGAATGAAGCCTTCCTAGGGTCTTATAACTCAAATGAACCACATGCGCAACAAATAGTGCATGTGTATCGTATGGATTTACCAAGAAACAAAATGGATCAATATTTGCTATTATGAAAGAATTCTTTATGGTATGATGACCATTAAAAGAACACGAAAGTCAACTTATTATAGGCAGAAGTCAGAATTGCTACGAAGGGAATATAAGAACTTTTATCTGGAATTTTGTGTGATAACCGTTGTTAAGTGCCATTATCAAGGAATGTCGAATGAACTGAAATGGAATAGGGGATTTGCAAAGGTATGTGACTCCTTTTTCAGTGATAATAATTATGACTTAGTTTAGACTGTGCACCGATGATTGTGAAATCTTGTTCCAACGTACCTCAGCGAAATGTAGATCGTTTGTAGGATCACGTGGCAAAGTGCTTCTTCTTTTTTTTATTAGTAGTTTTCTACTGACAGAATTAGTATTGGTGTCATCGTGCCTAATTTATACTTTTCAAAGTTCTTGCCTTGGAAAGTCGTGTGTGATATATTTCAACGTCTGTGGACGTATATTTTAAGTTTCATGTGTTTTCTTGTGCATTAGCACAACTTTATATGTTTCTTACTTGTGCATTGTAAATTTTTATACTTTCGATGATATCCCATCTTTAAAGAGTTCTCATTGTATGAGTTACGAGGTAAATGATCAAACAAAATAATGTTTGATATTGGAAAAGAGATTCCTGATAAAGAATTCTAGACACGGATGCTTGTGCTTTATTTCAATTATCAATCCTTATGGTTTTTTGGAATTTCCTTATAGATGTACCTATCTATATAATCACATATTTCACATGCTGAAATAAATATACCATTTATCAGGTCAATGTATTTAACAGATTCATATTTCCAAGAACCACTCAGGTATTTGATCATGATACTATTTAGGGAAATTTTGTCACTGATTTGACATATCATTTACCCCGTCTTATCCGGTTCGCGCCGGAGCGGTAATCTCAATATGTCCGGAAAAGCTGGAGAGTCTGCTACTCTATACCCAGTTTTGCCGGAGAAAATTTTCTATTTCCCATAAATAGTATCTTTTCAAAAAGTGCCTCTTTTATTAGGGCTTTTATCCAGAATCAAGGAAATTTGTATTCCCATAACATATCTTATTCTAGACCAAATAATATCAATAAGCAAGAATAAATAGCAATTAAGTGCTATTGCCTGCTAACCGTCATACCAGTATCCATTATATTATACTTATATAAGTAATTTACCTTAAAGTTTATTTTAAGGCAAAATTCTTAAGTTCAAGTCTAAATATCATCCGGAGTGCTATCAGATAATATTAAGTTTCTAATTCTCCGTTTCACTTAGGTATTATTATAACACCTAATTGTGTAAACCAGTGGCTTAGCTTAAACTAAGGCATCTTTTCTTATGTTTAAGTCTAACTGCTATCAGCTGTGCTACCATTTAATAGAAATCTCCTAACTCTTTTTATTTAAGCTTAAGTATTATTATCACAACACTTATAGGCTTAAAGCAGTGGCTCTGATACCACCTTCTGTCACGACCCCCGACCCACCCTGGCCGGAATCGGGAGCCGCGAGCAGTCCAGTGGTACCGGTGATTATTTTTATTTTGAAAAAACATTGCAGCGGAAATTTCATCAGGACCGTGAGTTAGGAAAAATATCAGAGTTTAGAAACACCGGATTTTATTTATTAAATAGATGGGATAAACCCATGTTTTACAAAGGTAGCTTTTAATATAAAAACAATATTTCTTAATTTGATTTAATTAATAAAATAAGCCACTTCTTGATGCCTTCGGTGCCGGATCCAATTCTTACTCCAATATACTGTAATTACCTGAAACGCGTTTTAAAAAGGTTTTGTCAGCGGGAAATACTGAGTGAATCATTCTGTTTTCTAAAACGACCCGTTAGTTATAATTTACAGTATTAAGAGCGATTACAATGTTTCTATCAACCAATTATCAAGAATGGGTATTTGTCACTCGATTCATTTCTGTGACTGTGGTCATACCACTATTGGGTCTCGTTGCCTAAATAGTGACGGTGTACTCACACAGAGTAATAATAACTCACATAGAGTAATATTCACTCACATAGAGTGATAATAACAGTAATGTGCACAATTACCCCACATACCAGTTGTAATTTGGTGACTACAAAGACTTAATCCCTGTAATTATAACCTTTGAAAATAACTTGGAGTTTTGTAATACTTACTCACAAACGGTGAGAAAACAGTTTAAAAAGAAGAATGACTCACATTGCAGATTAACGAGCAAATAGATAAGCCTACTGATTAGCCTTGATTATACCAAGTTTAACACAATGCACACACAGGCAGGTTAGTAACTAATACAGCAGTTACGACAATTCACGAGATTAAACCTTCACAACGATTAATTAGTGCAATACTTGATAATTCAGTCGGATTCACAACGAATAACAGAGCATAGTCCGAATTCGAACAGCACTCTAATATTCAAGTCGAAATCACGACGAATAATCAAAGTACAAGCTCAATTGAGCAGCACCCGGACTATCGTTGGATAGTTATAATCGATCGGACGTTGAATCGTAATAGCGATCGAGTTATTACCCTGATTGCGGCAGCGTTTCGTGACCGTGTGTGTGTGATTATAGTATAACAGAATGGAATACGTATTCGTGTAAAACCTAAATCAAACCTCAACGATAGTTACGAGATTCGAACCTTAACGAACTTCACAAAGTGTAGTCTTATTCAGACAGCACTTTGGCATCCGTTTAACGAACTCACAAAGTATAGTACTTTGGATTCCGTTTAACGAACTCACAAAGTATAATACTTTGGATTCCGTTAGTTGGTTCCTGAATCGACCGAACAGAATATCGTATCGGTGATTATTGGTTAGAACACCAACGTATAGAGAGAAGAAGAGAAATGAGCAAAGAAAAATGAATCCTAAGCTTCCTATTTATAGTAAGCAGGCAAGCAAGCACCTCAACATCATTTCTGTCGATGTGGGATAGTGACGTGCTTGCTAGCTAGCTTGACGTGCTAGCTAGCTTGCTTATATATATTAATTCAGCTGCTTCATTCGTTTTTCTCGTATAACTTTTAAAATATAACGTTTTATAAAACGACGAATATGTCTTTAGAATGAGCATATTTTTATCTACGTTTTAACCTAAGTTTCATTAAAAACGGAGTAAGGGAAATAAAATAATATATTTAATTATTAATATTAAACGTTATTATACGACCCCATATATATCTATTTTTAATAAACCATACTTAGCTTGATTAATCTTGTTAGCTTAATTAATATTGATTAACTGATTAATTAATCATACTAAACTTAATTAGGGTTTCCTTATTGCATAATTATCATACTAAATATTAATTTTAGTGAGGGTTGTTACATTTTGCACGTAGCTCTTCGATCTTCTCATCTTTGCCATTAATGAAGGATTGCAAATCCCCAATCCTTATCTCCTGTAACATAGCCAGATACTCCAAAGCTTCAACCCGATCTTCAATAGATTTTGGTTCATCTTCCTTGTTCTTTTCCTTGCCAATATGAACAGGTTCGCC
The DNA here is from genome assembly GCF_002127325.2 of Helianthus annuus. Classification (NCBI taxonomy): domain Eukaryota; kingdom Viridiplantae; phylum Streptophyta; class Magnoliopsida; order Asterales; family Asteraceae; genus Helianthus; species Helianthus annuus. Next base: position 168,587,699 of record NC_035443.2, read on the forward strand.
AGTGTATCTCTGACGAATCGCATCAATCGTTTGTTCAGCACTTTTACCGGCACCAGCTGATGAACTTGAAGCTCCAATATAGATATCTCTTGGCTGAGTCTCAATTCCCAATGGAATATCTTGATTAAAAGTGGTGGTTGTGGTGGTTTGTATTTGCACAGGTTCCTCACGTGTTTGTGACACCGTCACTGGAACAATTGTTGTTTTTGTAGTTGTGGTGGTTGTAGCAGTTCCTGTAAACACACCAGGCCTTGGATCTCGTCGACTCTTTTCAACGGCCTGTCAGGAACATCACTCTCAGGATCAGACTCAGTAGGTTCCACAACGTTCACAGAAGGAGGACTCTGTTCACGCGTGAAGTGTTCAGCAATTAAGGTTTCAAGTCTGTCCTTTTGAATGTACTTTGGTGGATAGTTTTTCCTTTAACATGTCAGTTGTAGCTGCATCATCTTGAAGCATCTTATCAGTCACATCTTCATCATCTGGCTCGTTCAGAAACGAATCATCATCAAACACATTATCATCAGATTTACCATCGTCCTCAGAATCAAGTACGGTAATCTCAACATCCTCATCTTCATCATCAGTCCCACAAACTGCACATCATCATCATCTCCCTCTTCTTCGTCAATATGAACTTCGGGAGCAACATGCTCATCACCCACATCAACAGGAGGAGATGGTGGTGGTGGAGCTGGTTGAGGTTCCAGAAATTCTTGTATCTCTGGAAATCCACCACCTTTCCTCAAATGAATCAAGCCCTTTCAGTCACCTTCTTTTGACTTCTTCTTCTGAACAATAAGATTGTAAGTAGAAAGGTTGTTCATCGACTTTTAAGAGTTTTAAAAATAAGATTGTAAGTAGAAAACTTTAAAAAATGTGCCAATTTAGTCCCTAAGGTTTGACCATTTTTCCACTTTTTAAGAGTTTTAGGACTAAAGTGGCACATTTTCAAAAGTTTTTGGACTAAAATGCTAAAGAAATTAATTTTTGCACTAACTTGACAAAAATGGTCAAACCTCAGGGACTAATACCAAAGATACCGAATTTTAAGCTTATGCCCAGGGGCGCAGCTTAGGCTCCCCACCCCCCCCCCCCCGAAATTTTCGATGCGTAGTGTTATGAATAGTATTTTCGTATAGAAAATTTTTAGGTATAAGTTTTCGTCCCCCCCCCCCCCCGGATTCGGAAAAATGGGGGGGGGGCAAGCTTCGCCAATGCTTATACATATATATCTCTCTTAAAACTTGCATCGATATATACTTAAATAGCGTGTCAAATATGATATGATACAAAGCTGTATTATATCAATAAAAAAATATGAGTTAAGTCCCAATTTAGTCCCTGAACTATCACCATAATTCCACTTTTAGCCCCTAGGTTTCAAAATTGGACATTTTAGTCCCTGAACTATTCTTTAAGGGTCAATCAAGTCCAATTGACCAAAAAAAGTTGATAGTTTAGTCCCAATTTAGTCCCTGAACTATCACCATATTTCCACTTTTAGTCCCAAATTGGACTTGATTGACCCTCAAATAATAGTTCAGGGACTAAAATGTCCAATTTTGAAACCTAGGGGCTAAAAGTGGAATTATGGTGACTGTTTAGGGACTAAATTGGGCCTTAACTCTACTAATAATCTAATTTTAAGGTTTTATACTTTACACTTACATTTGACCCGTTTGAATTGTTCCTTTAGTTCAGGGGTGTTCAGAATTAGTTTCGAATTCGAAAAATTTGAAATTCGTTTAAATTCGATTCGATTATCAAGAATTCGTTTCGATTATAAGAATTCGAATTCGATTCAATTCGAGTAAAGTAAATCGAATACGAATCGAATACGAATTTACAATTTCAAATTCGATTCGATTCAAAATTCGAATAAAAATTATATATTTTTATTTATTATTTTTATATATAATACATATATAACTTTTATTAGCCTATACTATAAATTATTTTCAAAATTTATTTCAAGTATTAAAATTACCCATTACCAAACCAACTATATGTCCCATAACTAAAACCTAAGTAAAAAATCTATCAATAGATTTCTAACCCTAAAAATATTAACTTGTAATGTGGAGTGGTTATTCCTGACTTCTCGTTTTGAATTTTAGATTTATGATACTTTATTTGGAACTGTTTTAATATGATTTCATGCTTTATGGTTGCTTTAAAATTTCTGTTTCATTTTGATAGCTTTTTCACATGTTTTTAAAGACTCTAAATCAACTAGAATTTATTCGAATTCGAATTTTTAATCGAATACGAATTGGGTTTTTTATTCGAATACGAATTCGAATCGAATGTGGTATATTTTAATCGAATTCGAATCGAATACGAATTCAAGGGAAAATAAAAATTATTCGAATAATTCGATTCGAATAATTTGAAAATTAGATATTCGATTCGATGAACACCCCTACTTTAGTTAGTATTCTTTATTTATTTTTCCAACTTGATTTGACCCGTTCATAAGTAAATGGGTCGAAAGTTCCCCTCATTGATTGACGTCTCTATATGTGAGCAGGCAAAAGGATAGTTTAAAAAAGGCGATGAGTGCCAAGGGGTACGAGAAGAAGGTGCCAGCTCATATCAAAGAAGAAAATGTTACAAAACTCGCCTCATTAATGCAACAACTGCTATCCATCGAGGAAGCCACTCAACACATTGATCGCCAAATAACCGCAAGTTCATAATCATTTTTCTATATAGCTTTTCTTAAGTGTGTTTTGATTTCGTATTCAACTCGTTAACATCTTTATAGAGTTTTTAGTGACTGATGTACTAAGATGATCAGATCATTGAGGCATTTAGTGGCATTTATGGGACTATTTGTATATATTCAACTAGATAATTTAAATGTTGGTTGGTAACATTTGTCTATTTTGTGGCACCTATGGACGACACTCTTTTGTTATTTTTATAATTTTTCATAAATTTTTAATGCGTTAAATGTTATTAAAAATGATAATGATATAATTAGAGTAAAAGGCCCATGAATCAAATCGGGATAGTGAAGCAGTAGTGCCTTTGAATTCAAACAAATCGAATCGATGTATTTGATTCAAATTCGAATAAACTTATTCGAATTGGAATCAATTTCGAATTCATTCGAATAAACTCAATTATATAAAAATGTACAAAAGTTTTAAAGTTACTAAGATTAGCTAAATTATTATTTTCTAAGCTTTTAAAAATCTTTATATAATTTATAATTGCAAAATAAACCTAACAAGATTAATCAGAAGCGGGTTCAACAAAAGTGTTAGAACATGTTAAATGGGCGGTTGAAGACTTGAATCCATATGGCATATACTGATAAAAAGATCTCTATATAGTTAACCCGAATTATTTGAATCAAATTCGAATCAAAATATTGATTCAAAATTCTTATTGGAATTGATTTTTTTATTTGAATTTGATTCAAACTAAATTTCTAATTATTCGAGTCGTATTCGAATAATGAACACCCTTATTTTGAATTCCTTTTGTAAGCCTATAAAAGTCTATCGAGTTGAGTTACGAAAACAAGTATAAAAATTTTGGAACAAAAGATTGTTTCACTTCATCCCTATTTTTTTTTTTTTTTTGAAAGATTATCCATCTCGAATTGGCTTATACCAAAAAACATATTATAAATCAAGTACGAAATTGAAACAAGATGATCGACGTTGTACATATGATCACACTTATGGTTCTTATACAATACGAAACCCTAAAAATAAGACACTTTACTATCTTGACTATGTATTTACAATAAGACACTTTAACCCTATAAATACTTTACTACAATAATAAGACCCTTGTAGTGATAAGTTTAGTTTAAACATCAATATAACACACTTATTACTTTTGATGATTTTATTGTAATTAAGATGTAGAAGTCATTTTCTTTTGAATAAGCAAAGTGCCACCATCCATTCTTCTCCATCATTGTACCCAAATAATTCTGCAATAGACATAAAATATGTTCTCCAATACACCATCCATTTGGCTGGTGAATCTTTTCCATAAGTTGACTCCATTAATGACTGTACTGCCTTTGTGCTCTTGTCCATTCTCTTTTAACCACTCTTCACTACAAATATGCAAATAACTGAAGTTATTCACAAATTACTATTCGCTTGATAAATCAACAAATCATAGATGAATATACTATAATTTCCCACAAATTTAATCGGGAATAATTGTATGAAAGCGGCTACAATCATCCTGTACATTGTTTGTGCATAATGTTTTCCATTCACAAGCCAGTGGTTGACTACAGAAATGTCATCCTGTCATAAAAAAGAGGTGCGTTGACGATTTAGGAATTAGGAGGTTGTATACATCAAAAATACAATCTTGAGTTCTTGACCCATTAAAACATAATTTAAATAGACCGTTAGAAAATTTTCACCTGAAAATAAAGGATAAGATTTGCAGAAGGCATTGTACCTCCACTGAAAAAGTACCTCGTTATCCAATCGTCTTCATCGACGTCCTATATGAGTACCGAAGTTTTATTAGCATAGTATAAGGATAATTACATATATGTATCATATGTACTCTTAAGAGAAAAAAATCAATATGAAAAATATACCCGTACAAAACTTTATAATCTCATATTTACCTTCATTAAATACAAATTAGATATGATCATTATAGTGTTATTATAGTGTTGGGGGTTAATTTTTTAACCCAAGAATCAAGTGGAGTTAAGTGAGTTAGAGGCTGTTTGGTTCAGTCAGATCCAACCGAGTCAGGTCTGATTGAGCCCCTTTCTCATTCAACAACAACATGAATCTGACCGATTCAGACCCAGTTTTAACCATTCAGATGTTAATGTGTGTGGAACCAAGGGGTCTAAAGTGTGATCTAATCAGAAGTTTCCATTCAGATGTAAACAAACAGCCCCTTAGTCCACAAGTTTGGTGGTACTTGAGTTGGGTTATAACAAGTTTGTAATATCCTATAATTTAGCAATCCAGGTCGAGTCGGTTAGGTTGTTTATATTTAAATATTAAATACAATTCGTACTATAATCGAATAGGCGCCTATATAAACCAAGTTATGGTTTGCAATTTTGATCAAGGTTTAGAGTGAGATTTCTTGATATAAATATTTTGGAAGGTAGCCAATTTACATGTTCTTGTTGACTACCGATTCAGGAGTTGATATACCTTTCTCATTCTCGGTACACTTTAAACTCTCGTGACCTAAATCCTTATAAGGGAACGAAATGTCACTAAACGTGTAAATTTAATATTATGGCTCTTGCTTAGATATGTATGATTTTATTGAAGTTATAAGTGAAATATATATATGAAACTATTTCATATAATAAGTTTAGTATGCATACCTCAAAATGGTAAGCATATGTTTTATGGCAAAAGTATTCAACAAATAGAAAACCATCTGTTTTCATCCATTTGGATATCTTCTTGAGAAGATCTTTGTAGTTTTTCATATGCTGCAAGAAACAAATAATAACAATAATTATAAAAAAAATAAACATATAAGAAGAATAAGCAATAAGCATCATGATTAACAAATTTCAGGACATATATTTAACCCATTTTACATACCTCAAACATTCCAATGGAAAATATTCGATCCTTCCATTTCAAATGTGCTAATATCTGCAACTATTATCTTCACATTCTCTAGACCAAGTTCCCTCTATATTAAAGTCACATTTTTATTACAGGATTTCAAAGTGAAAGTTGGATTCAAACCTGAACGATATAAACACATAAAAATGCACCTATATATATATATATAATTTACAAACTAATTATTAAGAAAAATGTTGATCGGTTTCAACCTACAGCTACATCAATAACTCTTTTTTATGTAAATGAACTGAACGTTAAGTGAATAACTCATGAACTGTTTGGCGAGAAATTCATTTGTTTAATAAACGAACAAACATGAAAAAAATGTGTTCAATTAGTTAAAGGAACGAGCACTTGTTTCGTTTGTTCATTTGTGTTCCTTTATTTATGTTCGTTTATATTTATTTATTTACGTTCCTTTATGTTCATTCACATATTAAAACAAAATTTCAAATACATATATACATATGTGTATGCATGTATTAATATTTTTGTTTATGCTTAATATTTTCAATTTTTATTTTAAACATTTAAGCTTTAATACAAAGCCCTAGTCATTGTTTTTAACATTTATGCTTAATATTTCTGTTCATTTATGTTCGTTTACGCCTGTCAGTTACGTTCATTTATGTTCATTATCTGTTCTTTTATATTTGAACGAACGAACATGTTCATAATCAACGAACAAACATGAAAACAAAAGTTCATGATTGTGTTCGGTTAAAGTTAAACGAACAAACATGAATATGCCTTTGTTCGTATTCGTTCGATTTGTTTACAGGCTTACGATGACACCTCCAAGTAAATATAATTTGAAAATATAATTTGTTTGCAATTGGCCTCCTTAATGACATGCGGGTAATGATAAGAGCTTAGGATCCTTAAGGTCTCAAGCTCAAACCTGGCTTAAGGGTTTTCCCACAGTGATAGGCTTCCTTCTTGATGGTGGTCACTGTTTCAGGGTGAGTCAGGTCTGGAGAGTCAAAATCAGTATGGATGGTTGACATCCCCCATCTTAGGAAGACTCACTTGGGTATTGAGATAGTTCCAAAAGCCGTTAAAAAATAATAAATAAATAAATAAATAAAAAGATTAAGTTTCATTTGAGGGCTTACCCACATTGCTCTTCAATATGTGCTTTTTGGGTGACTGAATTGCAAATCCCAGTAACTTTGCAATTACTATACTTTTGTGCAATGTATAGAGTTAGAGATCCCCAACCACATCCAACATCAAGAACATTGTGCCCATCTTGCACTTGAGATTTCTCACAATAAATTTGTAGCATTGCTTCCTCAGCATCATCTAATGTTGGTTGAGAAGATGAACAGAGAAATGAATTTGGGGAAAAGTACTATTTCCATTGATTAACCAGCTATTTATATCATTACAAGAAACTACCATCTAACTACTTAACAGAAAACTAACTAATCTTAACTGCCAACTAACAGAATTCAGAATTCTAACTGTACAAGGGATAAAGCATAAAATACAATTTTAAATAAACCAACACCCCCCCTCAAGTTGGAGGATATGAAATCCCCAACTTGGATATCAAAACAAAATGTTTGTGGTGTGGTAAACTCTTGGTAAACAAATCAGCAGGTTGACTTTCAGTTGAGATATGAGACAAAGCGATGAGACCGTCTTGTATTTTTTCACGAACAAAATGGCAATCCAACTCAATATGCTTTGTTCTCTCATGATAGACCGGATTTTTTGCAATATGAATTGCAGCTTGACTGTCACATTTGAGAGGAATAGGAATGATTGATGGGACAGAAAACTCATGAAGTAATCTGGTTAACCATGTAAGTTCTGCAGTAACCCGTCTCATGGAACGATATTCTGCTTCAGCAGAACTTAATGAAACAGTGGCTTGTTTCTTGGACTTCCAAGATATAGGGCTGCCTCCCATAAGAATGAAATAGCCCGTGACTGATCTCCGAGTGTTAGGACAAGATGCCCAATCAGAATCACAAAATGCTTCAAGTTTGAAATTCGAAGAATTATTAAAAAATAATCCTTGAGTAGCAGTCCCCTTAACATAACTCAAAGTATGTAAAGCTGCTTGCCAGTGTGGTAAACGCGGATTAGACATAAACTGGCTAAGGAATTGAACAGCAAAACACAAATCCGGTCTTGTATGTGTCAAGTAATTGAGTTTTCCCACTAAACGTCTGTATTGTAAAGGATCATGATAAGGAACACCTTCATTATTGGTAAGTTGTAAATTTGCAGGAAGAGGACAAAGTGAAGGCTGTGATAAAAGAAATTCCTTGAATTCTTGTAAAAGATCGCTAGCAAATTTTCTTTGTGTCATGATAACTCCATTATCAACTTTCAAAACTTCTATTCCCAAAAAATAATTGACATGACCTAAGTCTTTGATTTTGAAAGTATTGTCAAGAAAAGACTTTAAGTCTGAAATCTCCTGTTCATTATTACCAGTGACCAAGATATCATCAACATAAACAGCGACGTGAACTATAGAGGTTCCCATGCTTTTTGAAAACAAAGAATGATCATTTTGAGACCGGAGATATCCTCTGGATTTTAAAGCTTCTGATAGTTTCCCATACCATTGCCTTGAAGCCTGCTTAAGCCCATATAAGGATTTTTGAAGTTTGAGAACTTGAGTTGAATCTTGTAAAACCATGCGAGGAGGAGGAACCATATAAATTTCTTCATCTAAATCTCCATGCAAGAATGCATTATTGACATCGAGCTGGTACATTGGCCAACGCATTTTGGTGGCAGTAGCAACAAGACTTCTAATTGTTGTCATTTTTACTATAGGAGAAAAAGTTTCATGATAATCAATTCCAGCCTCTTGTGTATCCCCTCTCACCACAAGTCTTGCTTTATACCTTTCAACAGTACCATCTGCCTTGTACTTCACCTTATATACCCATTTACATTTGATCGGTTTCTTATGAGAAGGTAATGAAGTAAGTATCCAGGTGTTATTTTTAGCCAAAAGCTTCGAGTTCCAACTGCATTGCATGTTGCCATTCAGGAGAAACAGAAGCAACTTTATAAGAAGATGGCTCAGTGATACTTTGGGAAAGCACTTGATTACAGACCGAGAATGTAATAGGAAAATCAGGATGACCTGCTTGAAGATTTGTAATTGTGTGAGAACAAGAAGAAACAGAATTACAATGATAATCAGCAAGATACGCAGGAGTGGTAATTTGTCTTGTGGATCTTCGTAGACCAGCAGTGGAAGGATCAGCAATTGAAGCAGTGGATGAGTCAACAGTGGGGATAGCAGTGGAAAGAAAATCAGTGGGAAGAGAGGGAACAGTAGATGGATCAGTAGTTGATCCAACAGTGGATGAGACAGTAGTTGAACCAGCAGTGGATGAATCAGTGGTTGAACCAGCAATGGGATTATCATCAGTGGAAGAAGGATCAGTGGAAAACGATGGAACAGTGGTGGAAGCAGTGGATGTATCATCAGTAGTAGGAGAAGAATAAGAGACTGAATCAAAAAAATCGTTTGAAACACGAATTGTAGGGAAGATAGAAGGATTATCAGGGATGGAAGGAAACAATGTTTCAAAGAAAACAACATCTCTAGAGATAAAAGGCTGATGAGTGTGCAAATTGTATAACCTGTAACCCTTTTTACCCATAGGATATCCTAAAAACAAACAAGGGTTAGCTCTAGGTTGAAATTTATCTCGGCCTTGTTTCAAAGTAGAAGCATAACAAAGACAACCAAAAGCCTTTAGATGTGAATAAGAAGGAGGTTTTCTAAATAACACCTCATGTGGACTTTTTCCACTCAAAAGAGTTGTAGGGAACAAATTGATGAGATGAGTGGCTGTAAGAACACATTCACCCCAAAATTTCAAGGGTAATTTGGATTGGAACAAAAGAGCTCTTGATGTTTCAAGCAAATGTTTATGCTTCCTTTCCACAACACCATTCTGTTGTGGAGTGGCGACACAACTGGTTTGGTGTATAATGCCTTTAGAAAGTAAATATTGAGTATGAGCAGTGGCTGACCCTAACTCAAGAGCATTATCTGATCTCAAACATTTTATTTTCTTATGAAACTGTGTTTCAACCATTTGAATGAAATTTTGCAATATATGAAAAGCATTACTTTTGGTGGAAAGAAGATGTGTCCAAGTAACTCTGCTATGATCATCTACAATGGTCAAAAAATACTTGAAACCATTATAAGTAGATGTGTGATATGCCCCCCATACATCCACATGAATAAGATCAAAAATTTGATCGGATTCCCTTGTTCTGTGAGGAAAGGGTAACCTATGTTGCCTGGCCTTTGGACAAATATCACAACATTCAACTTGATCAACATTTATAGGAGAAAAAACAGATAACTGTTTGAGTTTGTACAAAGGCAAATGCCCAAGCCTATTATGCCATGTTTTACAAGAAACAACATTGTTACAAACGGATTTAAAATCAGAAACAGAACTTGTAGAATATACTACTTCATTCTTCTTGAAGAGATACAGCCCATCAAGTAATCTACCAAGAACCACTGGCCTCTTCAGAGAAGGGGCCTGCAACAAACATGCTTTATCAGAGAAGTATACCAGACCTTTTGTTTGGACACATAATTTTGGTATTGATAACAAATTGTGCTTGAAATCTGGCACAAACAAAACATCTTGTAGAGATAAGTCTGGTAACAATTTTATAGTTCCAATCTTTGTTGCTTTGATAATATTTCCATTGGGAAGTAAAATGGAAATCGGTTTGATAAGTGGTTTAATATCTATGAATAAACTTTCATCAAAACACATGTGATCATTTGCTCCTGTATCCAGAATCCATGTGAAAAGAGAATGTGCTGAGAAAGAACATGACATTATACCTGCAAAGTTGGCATATCTGATATCGTTGGAGGAAGATTTTTCATTAGAAGTTTTTGCAAGATGAGTTTGATGAAGAAAATCAATCAACTGTTGACACTGTTCTGGTGTAAGACTGGTTTCGGAACTCATAGCATGTGCAGAAGAATCATCATACTGGTACAAGCATTTGCAGCAACATGTTTGGATTTTGTGAACTTGAAATCCTTTGGAAATCCAATCAATCTATAACACTTATTTGCAGTGTGACCAGGTTTCTTACAATGATTACAAACAAGTTTCTTATTCTCTCCTTGATGCCTGGCTTGAACATTCATTGAAGACACATCTTGAAAGGACTGAACATTAGGATGGATTTCCTTTTGTTTTTCATCTTGTATCAATATAGAATAGGCTTTGCTGATTGATGGCAGAGGCTGCATCATCAATATACTTCCTCTTATATTCTCATAACCAGAATTTAATCCCATGAGAAATTGAATCAGCCTTTGTTCCTCTTCTTTCTTAGCAATTTCAGCATAAGCACCACATGAACACAATGGAATAGTTGATAAAGAACCCAATTCATCCCAGATACCTTTGATTTTAGTAAAATAGGTTGCAATACTGCTGCTTCCTTGTGAGATTTCAGAAAGGCTTTTCTGCAATTGATAATGTTTCGCTCCATTAGCTTGACCATATCTATCACTTAATTCCTTCCAAAGTTGATTCGCAGTTTGAACATATAACACACTTTCACTGATATCCTTTGATAAAGTGTTGATTATCCAAGAAATAACCATGTCATTGCATATTTTCCAAAGATTAGGGTTAGAAACAGATGTGACAGAACCATCAACAAATCCGAACTTATTTTTGGCTGAAAGAGCAATAGACATTGCTCTCTTCCATGATCCGAATCCAGAACCATCAAATTGTTTAGAAACGAGAATCATACCAGGGTGATCCGATGGATGAAGATATAGAGGATTTGAAGCATCAACTGCTGTATTAGGTTGTGTATCACCCATTTTTGAGACGAAAGAAACGAAACGAATGAAGAAGAAGAACAGAAGAAGAAAGAATGATAATCGAGAGCAGAATCAAAGAATTTGCTCTGATACCATGTTGGTTGAGAAGATGAACAGAGAAATGAATTTGGGGAAAAGTACTATTTCCATTGATTAACCAGCTATTTATATCATTACAAGAAACTACCATCTAACTACTTAACAGAAAACTAACTAATCTTAACTGCCAACTAACAGAATTCTAACTGTACAAGGGATAAAGCATAAAATACAATTTTAAATAAACCAACATCTAATGTACTTAATTTGTCATGAAAATAACAACAGCTGCAAAATATTATCCATGAAATATGTAAATGAATTTGATATTACCAAACCTCAAAAAAGTAAGAGTTAATTTCGTTTTTACTCCCTGAGGTTCGATCATTTTAACGTTTTTCCCCATAGTTTAAAAAATGGCCAATATATAAATATTCCTTAAAGTTTGATCATTTTAACATTTTTGCCCTAATATAGTTTATAAATGGCCAAAATACTCCCAGAGGACTTCATTTAATTGTCAGTTCGCTCCCTGCTCCTAACATTCATTTTTAACTTATAGGGGCAAAAGCGTTAAAATAATCTAACCTCAAGGAGTATTTTGGCAATTTTTAAACTGTTAGGGCAAAAATGTTAAAATGATCAAACCTCAGGGAGCAAAAACAAAATTAACTCAAAAAATAACACAAAACTATGTAAAGTGATGGGAATGTTTGGAAAATAAATTGCCTGTATTTGAAATTCTTCCCAAGCACAAGGTTGAAGAAAGAGGTAGGCAACTCATAATGTTGTGATTTGGTATCTTCCGTCTTGACCGCGATAGGCATTTCTTTTAACGCTGCATGATAACAGTGTTGGTGATTTTAGTGTCATCAATAACATTTCATGTAATTAGATATAGTTAAAACCAAATAAGAAGTTAGAATATGTATTGGTACGAGTTAGAATATTTTTTATTTCGAGCATTGTTGAACCTAAGGTTCTTAGGGCCTTGAAGGGGCCCATGGGCAATGCGCCATGTTGAGATTGAACTTTACCAACATGTGGTTATACAATTTGTATTTTGAAACTATATAGCACCTTTTACCCTTGTTGTTATCCTCGCAAAGCCGCTTTTCTTCAGTGCTTCCTTCTCCTCATCAGGCACCTTTGCAAACATATCGACCTCGGCCACAACAACATCCTTTTGTGTGTTAATTTCTGACATGAGTATTTTCACAAGGTACTTCACCCTAAGATCGATTAACTGTTGTTTTTGACCATCTGCTTCTTCTAATAGTCCACATGACCGGTCTTTGATTGGGGTGCATTTATACGTCTCCATATGACGCATTACAAGAACACCACAATCAACAAAATTGTGAAGGGTCCTCCATGGCATTTCTAGACGTATTGGTGTACACATTTTCAACATTGATACGATTGGATGGCCGATGGTTTCCAAGTAGCTGCAGAGTGTTTTTTTGCTGCGTTTGTATAATAGGTATTTGTTATACACATAAATGTTAAATATAATACAATAAACATATTAATAAACGAAAATCTTTTTGTACACGTGCCACTCTCTGGTGACTCCTCTCTTTTAATAATAGTATTACAAATTAATTTTTATAAACAAAATATAATATAATATTAATTAATATAGTTAGAGATAAACGTATAAATTCAAATTTAATTAATAATTATCTATAACAAATATAAATGTATCAAATAATATAATAAGTATAATATTATTTAATATAGTTAGAGATCAAACGTATAATTTCAAATTTAATTAATAGTAAATTACTTTTTGAGTCCCTATGTTTTAGTGGTTTTAACCACTTGAATCCAAAATCAAAAAGTTTAACGCCCTGAGTCTCTAACCGCTAATCCCTTCTATAACAACTTAGAGGACACTTGGCTTGATTATAGAACTCTTGATCAAGTATAAATAGCCTTGAGTTCTTGAGTTCAAAGCACAACTTCATAATATCAACACTTTTTTTTACTTTCAACTTTGTTCCCTTATACTTTTTATCTTTCACAAGTTCTACGTTTAACGTGTCATTTTAAATTTCCGAGTTAACACGCCACAACGTGCGTGTGGCATTCAAGGTTTTTTCATCTATTTTTCCCATTTGACAGGTCCGTCGCAACGCGTCTATTTTTCCCCATTTGGTAGGTCTGTCGCAACACGCGAGTCAGAGATCGAGTTGGTTATTTTTTTCTTGGTTTTACACACAGGCTCGTGATCATGTGAGAAACATTTGCCTTTCATCTAACATTAAATATAACTAACGAATCCCCCGCCGCATTGTTGCGGGTGGTAAACCTTTTGTAAGGCCGAGTTCTCTAAGATCTCACAACTTGTAGAAATTTTTATTTTACCCTAACCATATATATTTGTTAAGATAAAATATATTATTTGGATATAAACAATAATTACTAATAAAGTATCAAATCACATGTACAAGTACTTATAGTATATAACTTAGAAGACAAAAATTACAAGCGGATTATCTAAATAAAGTACCAAATTATCTTTAAAGCGAACACTAAATGGTTTTCAAAAGACATATTTTTTTTTGCTATTAAGTATATAACATTATATTTACTTAAGTCGTGTAATACACGTGTTCAATATTTTCTTCCAATTTTAAATTTATGTTAGTATCAATATGTTTTCATCTTAAAAAATGGTCCAACTTTATGTTAGTATCAATATGTTTTCCTCTTAAAAAATGGTCCAACTTTCTAATTCCAATCATATTACGCAACTAAAGACATTATCATCATGCTAAATAAAGACATTATATAATATTATAAAATTTTAATTTGAATATTTATAAATCGACTACTAATTAAAAAAGGTGTTGTAGACGCTCAAATTTATAGTTTAAAAAACTTCAGTCCTATTTTTTTAAACGTATACTTTATTTTTAGTATGATTTTTTAATATGTAATATTTTCTATTAAATGATGATATTCGTACCTTGTCTCATGATTCATATATCTAAAAATAGTATTTATATCAAAGTATTTATTATATCATTAATATACATAGTAGAATTTAATTACAATTCATTTACCATAACCTCATAACTTATAATTATTTTTAAAAATATTTACAATTTTATGATAATTATTTTTTTAATTTTTAGTGTTACTTCTTTTTAAGAAATATAATAAAATGGATTGTAGTATCTCAAAAGAAAACTGAAAACTTAGAAAATTATTTTGAATAGCGAAAATATAACTGTTCTTTTGTTTTACTATTTTATCTAAATAAGTCATTTTATTAATAAGGATTATATACAAGTTTATAATTTACATTTTTTCGTCAATTTAACCTGTGTAATACACGGGGTTGTAAGCTAGTTATAAGTAAATGAATATAAATATATATAGTATAGGGTTCGGCTACAAAGGGAAAAAAACTCTAAAAAGTGTAAAAAGGACCTTAAAACGCTCATAACCGGAGCGTTCAAACTCCAAATTTACTCATTCAAGCAGCGTTAGAACCGTCTCGTCGAGCTCTACAATCTTAGTTTTTAGGGTTTAGATTTTAGCCTCAGGGGGTATGGTGTTCTAGGGTGTATTTTAGTGTTTTTGGGGTTTTATGGGGGGATTTAGCGTTTTTGGGTTGGGGGGGGGTGGCGAGGGGAGACTCTCAAGTGGGTGGGTGGGGTCGGTGGAGGGGCCTTCGGCTTTTTTTTTTTTTTGGGTGGGGGGGGGTAGGTTGGGTAATAATAGTAGTAGTGGGACGGGCATTCAATCTTGTGGAATGTATTTTAGGCGTCGAAAGTGGGTGGGTTGGGTAACGGGTCAACAAGGCTAAAAACTTAAAATCCCGTGGTCTTTTTTTTTGAGATAATATTATGTATCCCTCTCAAAACTTGTTATAATATCATATTTACTGTTTTATCCAAACAAAAATCATTATATCAAGTATACCCATTTTTTTAAATTTGTAACATATATATCCTTCTCTTAGAACTTGCATTAAGATCTGAGAATTTTTAGTGTAAAGGAGGAAGAGAAGGGTATGATCATCATATTATAAAGGGTTATTGGATTTTAATAATCCTAAATTTCCTCTGTTAGCTGGCATTAGCTCCAACTCAGGAAATGCTTACAAATAATCTTAACTTTCAACTCGTTGGCCGGCAACAATCTCAAACTAACTGAATCTTAACTTAGTTAGTTTTTGCTGATTTGGCATGCTACGTGAGCAAAAAGTGCCACATCAGCATGCCATGTTGGCAAAATTACCATATCACCATGCCAAGTCAACAAAAAGTGCCACATCAGCATGTCACGTCGGCGAAAATTACCACATCAGCATGCCATGTCACCAATAAGTTGAAAACTGGGTTATTTTTAAGCATTTCATGAGTTGGGATTAATGCCGACCAATAGAGGAAAGTTGGGATTTTTAGAGGAAATTGCCAATTTAGTCCCTGAGGTTTGACCATTTTTGTCACTTCAGTCCAAAATTTATTTTTTTGCATTTTAGTGCAAAAACTTTTGAAAATGTGCCATTTAGTCCAAAAACTGTTAAAAAAGTGGCAAAAATGGTCAAATCTCAAGGACTAAAGTGGCACATTTTTAAAAGGTTTTAGACAAAAAAGTTTAATTCTGGACTAAAGTGGCAAAAATGGTCAAACCTCAGGGACTAAATTGGCAATTTATTCATATTAATAAAATCCAATAACCCTATTATAAATTATAGATAAGCAATAAACAAGCATATATGAATGAACGAAACTTTTTGTTCATATTATTTCAACAATAATAATCTAATTTTGTAAGGTTTTATACTTTAAAAATACACTTCTAGCAACATTTGACCCGTTTGACTTGTTCGTTTGCTTGTAATTCTCTATTTATATTCCCAACTCGATTTGACCCGCTCATAAGTAAATGGGTCAAAAGTTTCCCTAACTGATTGACCTCTTTGTATTTTGGGCAGGCAAAAGGATAGTTTAAACAAGGCGATGAGTGCCAAGCGTTACGAGGAAAAAGTGCCAGCTCATATCAAAGAAGAAAATGTTGCAAAACTCGCCTCGTTAATGCAACAGCTACTCTCTATCGAGGAAGCCACTCAACACATTGATCGCCAAATTGCCGCAGGTTCATAGTCATTTTTCTTTCGGGTATTCTCACTTCTCCATCTTAATAGAGTTTTCAGTGACTGATGTACTAAGATGACCAGATCATTGAGGCGTTCAGTGGCATTTTTGGGACCATTTGTATATATTCAACTAGATAATTTAAAAGTTGGTTGGTAACATTTGTCTGTTTTTTGTGGCAGTGTGGACACTCTTGATATATATAATTTAAACCTTGTTTGTGCATAGTGGTTTCCATTCACAAGCCAGTGGTTGACTACAGAAACGTCATCCTGTCATAAAAAAGAGGCGCGTTGACAATTTAGGAGGCTGTATGCATCAGAAATATAACCCTAAGTTCTTGACCCATTAAAACGTAACTTAAATCGACCCTTAGAAAACTTTCACCTGAAAATAAAGGATAAGATTTGATGAAGGCATTGTACCTCCACTGAAAACATATCTAGTTATCCAATCGTCTTCTTCGTTGACCTCCTATATGAGGGTGAAGAGAGTGCTACCCTAACTGTGACAACCGTCACTTTTCCGTACATTTCGTACACTAAATGAACAGTGATCTGTGCTTTAATGAACGTACATGATCTAGTTTACAAGACAAATAAGTTTCTGAATTCCATGCAAGTGAATTCATGCACGTTTTATACTACAAAATATTGCTTTATGCATAAACGAGAGCGTTGCGTCATAAATTAGTAAACTCACCGATAAGACACACTGTATCAACAAAACTGCAGAAAGCAGTCAGACATTAGAATTGAGGCCTAGGCATGGGTCCAACAACAAGAATACATTAAAACCCAAGAATACATACAAGGGTTTACATATATACCATCCGGAAGCTAAAATACGCACTAAAAAGCACCCGAAACGCACTTTAAGTGCAGAATTTATTTAAATTCAGCTATAATCAGCATTATGACAATGAAATATTATGCAGAAATGATGATTTATCATCCAGAATACTTCCCTAAGTGTCGGGAATTGAAAGTGTCACAAAAGATACTTGAAAGACACTAAACGGTGCAATTTAGCACTTTAACGAACCAGTATTTAACCGAACAACCGGACGTTACCCGGAACATCAAAATATTGTTAGAAGCATTGTTTTGGTGTTATGAAGCTAGTTATGAGCACTACTCATCATATTACTACTTAAAACACTAAAACACAATTAACCCCTAAATTAAATTCTTTATAAGTAACTAGATTGTGTAACTAGGAATTGAAATCAAACTAAAGCCCCCCCCCCCCCCCCAAACCGGCTACAACCTTGGAACCCCACACCTAGATTATTTTGAATTGTTAATTGGATATGTTAGTCCTTCATGAGACACATTATCCTTTAGGTATAGAAATGTTGGAGGATTCCTTTATAAACCACAAGACCATCACATTACTAAATCATCTTTACCAACTTCACAAAATTTCCTCTCCTCCTTCTTCCCCAATCGGCTGAAACCAAGCAGCCCCATCACCACCATCTTCAACCTTCAATCATCCATTCCAAGCTTGTATTAAGGTGCTAGGAGGTAGTTAACGAAGCTTGGTGTGTTCGGAAGTTGAAGGACCTTCTTAGTTCGCTATTAACCATCACTTTTCTTCACTTGAACTCTCCTAGCTTTGAGCTAGTGGTAAGTCTCTTAGATCTACTCATTTTACATCCTATGAAGATGGTTAATAGATGATATCTCATGAACACTAAAGGATCATAAACAAAGCTTTGAACATAGAGCTAACCTAATGATGAAGTGTTGTTGAAATGTGATGAAGTAATGTTAATATGAAGTTGTTTTGATTCTTGTTGATTATATGATGGTTTACCCTTGTTAATATTGATGTTTGATGTTGTTGTGATCACTAAACATGTTAACGGAATCAATCGAACACAAGTTAGAAAGACTAAAAGCTAAAAACAGCATGCTGAATTGTATTTTCAGCCAACTTCAGTTGGCTGTAACAGGACCATAACTCAACGAAAAATGTATTTTCTGAAGCCTAGATTTATGTATTATGAAATACGGTTCTAATGGCACTGGAATCGTAATTTTTTGAACTTCGTTTACTATTTTTAAAGTGTCATTCTGTAACAGCAGCTAGAGCTGCATTTTTCTGCTGAAAATATATGTTCTGTTTTCTATCATAACTTGAGTTCTGTGTAGATTTAGATCATGAAACTGGTACTGTAGATGGATACTGATGTCGTAGTAATTGTCCCACTGCAATTTCGTCAATCCGACTTACAATAAATTTTTAGTGAATTATTCCGTGGGCTGCAGTCAGAAAATAATGAATCTGATTGCAGTCCGGAAAATGATTTTTAATAAAATATTGATAATGAATCGGATCCCGAGATTTTTACACAATAATATTTGGATCGTTTAGCACCTTCTGTAAAAAGTTGGGAATTTTTGAAGTAAGATAACTATTTTATTAAAATGCTCGAAAACAGCCCAGTTTTGGATATTTAAGTTGAAATGACATAAGTTGTAACTTGCGTGTCTAAATGTCGAGTATGTTATCTGAGGAAAAATATATATATATTTGTTGATTACTAAACTTTGTGCTAAATGTATGTGGTATGTATAATACGTGCTAGTATATTAGGACTTGCAAATACACATACAACATATTTAGACAAAATACATAATTCGGGTGCAAAGTGCAAAATACAAGATACTTATATTTATTTTTGAGAAAATAATATAAGTAAGATACATAGTTAAAAATATAAAATATTTTTAACACAAGAACACATATACAAAAGATAGTGACTGTACTTGTGCGATACAAGTCTAGTGACTAACGTTAATAAAACACGTTTAGGTCGCGACGCTAGCTAAGCAAATCCGGTGAAGTTTACGACGCAAGGAACACAAAGTTGTGAGTTCATGCTCCCCCTTTTCTCTAACTGTTTTTGGTTTTATAACTCTCGGGGGTGAAATACATGTTACAAATATTACAATTTTTACAAGTGGTAAAAATACAAGAAGCATTCTTGGTGAGAACGAGTATCGAGTGCCATACGAATTGAGAATACAAAAATACGAGAAGCACACTTGGTGAGAACGAGAACCGAGTATGATGTGCTTTATGAAACGCCTATGAAATACTAGATCATGTGAGTATAGACTTAATACTAAAAATGCCATAAAGTCTTGGTGAAAACTAGTACCAAGTCATTAAAAACATTCATTAATTAGGGACGAGGGTTAGATCTAACGAGTACGGCCGAACCCCACTCATGGTCAAAACTAGTACCTAGTAGTGCTTCGGAGTCCCAGTCGAGGGTAATCGACACAGTCGAGGTTGATCGACACAGTCGAGGGAAAATCGACACAGTCGAGGTTAATCGACACAGTCGAGGGTAATCGACACAGTAAAGGAGCCAACACTAATGCTCCATAAGTCCTCACATTCCTTAAAGGAGCCAGCACTAATGCTCCATAAGTCCTCACATGCCTTAAAGGAGCCAACACTAATGCTCCATAAGTCCTCACATGCCTTAATGTCTTTGTACAAACATTCAATTAGTACGTGGTGTACACGAGAAAACTTAATTTATACAAGAATACTTTTTTTTAAACAAGATACATACCCTGTTTTCATACATGGTATGCAAATGCATGAACTCGCTCAACTTTATGTTGATGTTTTTCCAAAATTACATGTATTTCAGGTGACAGGATGGATCTTGGGCGCAAGTGTCATAACTAGAAGTAGACTATAAGCTTAGATGTCATCCGCTTTTGTTGAATTGTAACCTAGATGAAGGTTTTGTTTTAAAACTTAAGTAATTAAGTGTTGTAATACTCAAGATTTTCTGAATGGATGAACATCGTTTTAATCATGTAGTTGTTTATTATGATTGAATGCAATGATAACAAACTAGTCACACATCATACGCTTCCGCAAAAGAAAGGGTGTGACACTAACTCCCTTCAACTACCCTAATAGCCAGCCAATCACAAACCACCACATGACAAGTACCCTAATTCACCTCTAAGTACCCTAATTGATGGCAGCACCTACCCTAATACCCTAAACACACAACACACACACATAAAACACATACACAAAACACATGTACACACACAAGTTGCTTACCTGTTTCGGGTTTGGAAAGCCGATTTCGTCAATTCGGTGAATACCCGCGAAGTACCCGAGTTAATGTGGGCGTCCTGTCCGACGCAGCTTGCTACCGAATCGGGTACTCCGTATAACCTGAGTACCAAAGTTTTACTTACGGGTGAAAGTAAGGAAATCACTCCATGAGTTTAGTGGGTAAAATGTTGTGGAGTTGGGTGGCAACATGAAGTGCCACAACCCCATAAGATAAGATGATGGTAAAGAGGCGTGAGTGAGGAGTGTGAGCATGGTTTCGTTCAGGCGCTAAATCATGCGGTCCGATTTTCCATTTTGTTGTGAGGTTTGAGGGCATGAAAAACGGAGTTGTCCATGAGAAGAGGCGAGGTTTATGAAATTATGGTTATCGGATTCACCCCTAATTCGCATTATAAATTTGAATTCGGGTGAGTATGTATTTGTGAAACTATGCAAAATCCAGGTGTATTGTGTTTTGTAATCAATCAAGACCATGTAGTATTTATATCCGGATTTACTAGGTATTGGTAACGTCCATAAATCACAGTGTATAATGTCAAAGGGTAGCAAAGTTCGTGACATAGAACTTGAAATTGGTAACGTTTACTTTTAGCAAGTTGACATGAATGACAAACAAGATCATGACTACGTCTAATACAAAGAATGATTTGAATCAAGAAAATTAAAGATAAGAAATAAAATGATTTGAAACAAGTGAATTAAAGATAGATAATCCCAGACGTCCAAGACGGCTATGCCAAAAGTCGATTATGGCAGATCATGTTCACAAAGAAATGACCCGAATGCGTGGTGTTGCTGGTGAGGGGGTCTAAGATCTTTATATACCTATTAATCTTTATTTTATGTAAAAAAAATTAATAAAATGATTGTTTAATCTTAAAAGTTTCATATCTTTTACATTAATTTATACTTTATATATATCCATTTTAGTTAGGTAATTTTATTTAAGCATTTTTTTTATTATTTGGTCAAACAAAACATTATTCTTTTCCTTTAAAAAATAAACAAATGTGGCAATGATGTCGCAGTGGACGCCTATGGACGTCTAATAGTAGTATTTGTGCAAAGTGAAGCGCCCTGCGATTTAACTAAGACAAAAACCGATAAGAACCGGAATCGATAAAAGCCTGATAAAAACCGGAATCGGTAAGAACCGGAAGGGATTCTTGAATACCTAGAACCGGGTACATAGGATATGGTTTTTCAACCAAGAACTAGACCCGGAACCGGTTCCTTTTAATACCCGTTTTTCTTAAACCGATCATACCTGGAACCGGTTCCAGAACCGGAACCAGTTCTTAAGTATACCCGATGGTGCACCTCAAGAATGAACCAGCTATTATATTCAAACCAGGAGGTGTATGTTTTTTGCTGACCGCATATGAAGGTTTGTTTCATATATTAATTGTCTAGATTTCATATATTAATTGTTTAGTAATTGAAGCCTGATGCACATGTTGTAGGTCTCATATATTAATAGCCTTGCGCACATGTTTCTTATTTTAATTTTTTTTTTCTTAATAGCAAAGGCTCGGATATTAGAATTGTTGGAAATATTAAAGAGGAACATACAAGTTGGTATGTTTCCTCCATCCCACATCGGTGGAATGAGTGAAGTTTGAGTGATTTATAAGGGAATACTTCTTATGGGTCTCCGTGGTGTTAAATGGGTTGAGAAGTGGGTGAAGTCCACACGCGCACCGAGCCGCGAGCTCGCGAATGGTTGTGTCTGAGGCGCGCTTTGTAGGAGCTGATGAGCTTTTATTTTTAGCTAAGGTCCGGTCAGGTTATGGTTATCCCATTATCTCTAGTAATTCGAATTCGTATGGGATATATATCTAGCAACCGAATTCGTATGGGATATATATTCAGCAACTGAATTGGTTCTGAATGGTTATCTCAATCCCCGTTTTTCTCATTCTCTGGTAGGATCACAACCTATAAATAAAAGCCTCCTTCTACCCATTCCATACTACAATTTTCGCAGCATCCTCCTTGTGTGATCCAGTTTCCTCACCAGCTTCTGCGTTTTCTGGTTTCCATTGCTGTTGGAATACCAGATCAGTTCTGCATTAAATCCTGGGAGTTTACGCCGCAGCTCACAGCAATACGAGCGCATAAAATCCTTTAAGGACAGGAATCATCCATGCAGTTCGAAGATTGTTTTTTCTCAATAGCCAGGTTGGTTTTATTTTTTGTGTGTTCTTTAAATTCGTCCGACAACGAGACAGTCTCCTTCTACCTTTCTTTAATCAGTTTGCTCAAGTTGGAACAAACTGATTTGGCTGATAACTCGGTAATTAATAAAGTTATATTAATTTATTGTTGATTAATTTAATTTTCAACAAGAATTACTTTGCTAAATAGATTATCCTTTTACTTGTTCGGGTAATCGGGCTCCATATCACTTAAGAGGAAACCTATATCTAGTAGAAACCTGATTGCTCAACTTGGAACAATTTGCTATAAACGAGACTCAAACTCATAATCTTCAATACAAAAAGTCATAGAGCTACGCTAAAAAAAAAAAAAAAAAAAAAAAAAAAAAAAAAAACTCGATAATCCTTATGTACATGTT
Source organism: Helianthus annuus (assembly GCF_002127325.2). Taxonomy (NCBI): domain Eukaryota; kingdom Viridiplantae; phylum Streptophyta; class Magnoliopsida; order Asterales; family Asteraceae; genus Helianthus; species Helianthus annuus. The sequence continues at coordinate 168,611,021 of NC_035443.2, forward strand.
GTCTAAAGTATTTCAATCACATCAACTAATTGTGTTTGATCTCTATGCAACAAATGCTTGTGAAGGATTTTAAGAAATACGAACGGCTTTTTTTTATAAAAGTTTAATAAATAAGAGTAAGGGTTGAGTTATCCTACTAAGAGCATTCACATCCAACCCATTAAAATCTGTGAGTGGAGTTTTTATAATATAAAGGGTATAAAAAGTGGTTGTGAGTAGAGAAGAGAGAAAATGTTACTGTTCATCTGTATATTTGAGAGGGTACTATTCACCCCCTATAATTTTTTAATATATTTTGAAAGTGGTTGTGAGTAGAGGAAAGAGAAAATATAATGATAAAGGTATAAAAGAATATTATTTAATTGAAAAGAAAAGAGAAAATGTAGTGTTTTTTAGTGTAATTTAGGGTGAAAAATTTTGGAATGGATGTTAATGCTCTAAGGGTCACAAAAATAGGAAGTGTGAAAAGGATCCAAGATAACACAATGAATGTAAAAAGACACAATGACAGGAAAAAAATATATATATATAAAAAAACATAACTCACAAACGAAATCGATTTTTGGAAAATCGCTTCGGAGACCTTGTTCCCCTTTTCGTCCTCTTTCTTAAAGAAATAAACGAATAATAATAATAATAATAATAATAATAATAATAATAATAATAATAAAATAACATCATTGTGTTATATTATAACACGATGATAATATAGCACAATGACCATCAAACTAGTTATTATCCTATATATTCATTCCTCTCTCTATATAAGGGTCAAGTCAAGTTGTCATTCATGTTTAGGCATATAAGGGCCTCTTCAACAAAAACATATCTATACGAAAAAAAGCATGTAAAATCATGATGAGGTTGTTGCTCGCTCTAACTATCCTGTTCCTTCTTCTATTGCTCTTCCTCAGCAGCTTCCACCTCTCTCATGATCTTCGATTCTTCTTTACACAAATCTGACCACAACCAATACACCTCCTTCAGCCAATCCGACACTGAACCAATCGCATCTTTCAATTCCTTACTCATACAACGTCGCTGGACCTGACTGGGGTCTGAAATGCCCTGCTGCAGACGCAGGCAGTTAACCGCCATTTCTGCTTCATACAAGCTCTTGCATGTCGCCTCTAGTCCTTGCTCCTCTACATCAATAAGGACTGGACTCTCCAGCTTACGTATCTGTCAGCATATTTGTTAAATCTGTCGCGAAGCTTGAAGCTTTCCAGTTTCATCCTAAATCCTGTTTGATGTTTTTTTTTTACAAAAAGTTAGTTATGTTGATCAATTTAGTCCTTGAACTATCACTGCAAATCCACTTTTAGTCCCTATTGGACATTTTAGTCCCTGAACTATTCTTTGAGGGTCAATCAAGTCCAATTTTGTACTAAAAGTGGAATTACGACGATAGTTTAGGGACTAAATTCCACTTGATTGACCCTCTAAGAATAGTTTAGGGACTAAAATGTCCAAAACTGAAACCTAGGGACTAAAAGTGAAATTGCAAGGACTAAATTCTGACTTAATTCTATTAATTAATATACTTTCAATCAGAAACTTACTCTCAGTAGATCGCATGATCTCCGAACGATGCTCAAAAGCACGATCGAATGCAGTAAGACCTTTGTGCCCCGTTAAGCCACACCTCGTCTTGAACTCCTCTTTTTGGTTTCTAAAGTACTCCTTGTAGAGTGAAGCAAAGTTCACATGGCAACGCCCTAGCATTAAGCCATCACGTATACAAGCATGTTATAGGAATGTTCATGTGTTTAAGCAAAATGTTCATGTGTAAGTTTGTTGATAGATAAACATGTTACACCCCAAAAGTGGTAAAAGTAAAAAGGGGGAAATACGAGTATACTCACAAAGTTTGCATATGCTTTCCAATTATCCAATTATTGACGAGTTGATGAGGTTGGAAGATTGAATGTGTAGGGTTAAAGTTCAAGTATGCTTAGAGTCGAGATTCGGTATTCAAAACAACATAAAAAGTAAGATATGTGAATAGCATGTGAAAATAATCATCTTCAACACTTAACACTTGTATGACACTTGGTAACCACAAGGGTTATGATAATGTTTTCATGAGTTGAACACCCATAAGAATCACAACAAGGTTTAGGTCTTAGGTGATGTTCTACTACTTTAACATATAAACATGAGTTCAACATCAAAGGTTCGAATGAGTGTGTATATATATCTAGGTTAAGTACTACATATTATTTAGTCCATTAATTCAAGTAGGAGGTAGAAGATTAGAATCTTCATTTAGGCACCTCGTGTTATCATAGATGTCATGTATGGGGTAGGAAGGACATGCTTCCATTTAGGAACCCCTTAAATGTTCACCACTTCACTTGGTGTAACAACAACCAAGGAGGGTCACGAACTAGGATTTGCACAATAACATAAACAACCTAACTATAGAGAAATCATCAAATCACGTGAGGATTGTATGTAGGACAACCCAAGTTGTTCCCTAATCACTCATGTATCAAAGGCTATGTTTGACATGATTTGTGGGTTGAAACCCTAGACAAAACACCAAGTTTATGAGGTTTAATCCTCTGATATTAAATGTCTCAACCTTGTTTTTAAGCTTAACCAACCATGGGATAAGTTGTAAGCATTAGGACATAGGTATGAGATGTGTTGAACACAAGTTACATAGGTATAAACAAGTTTTTGATGAACATAAAAACAAACAGAAAGTTTATGGATGATTTCGGGGCATTTCCAGGTCTGATTTCTCCAAGGAGAAGTCTAGGAATCGAACCCCATGATTATCCAAGTAAGTAGGAAAAAGAATCAAGTTATTTCGTTAAGAAATGAGTGAGTTATGCTCATTTTCGTGAAGGGGTGTCAATCTGCTCGAACCTTTGCTTTCAGCTACGGTTTGGAGGATGTTTTGAGAGTTTTTAGTGTTGCAAAAGTGGTAGAGAGGCTGGTTATAAGTGGTATTTATAGGGGGGAGGATTAGGGTTTCAATGGGTTGGGCTTTGGAAGTGTTTAGAAGGGGTTACACCTTGAAACTAGCCCACAAAACCCAACTATATGGGGCTGAATTTTGCTGAATTGGGGCTGCCATATTTCTTTATTTTTTTATTTTTTTAAAACATTATAATGAGTAATTTTGTTAGTTAAGTTGTGTATTAATATGCAACAATGTTTCCCCTAACTTGTAACAAGGTGAAATATGAAATAAAACATGATTTAACTAGGTAAAAAGTGTAATGTACAAGTATGTAACATGTTTGTAAGTGACAAGTATATGTCACATATTAGATGATTAACCGTTGTATAAATAAGCATATTATTAGGGGTTTTTAGGTATCAACAATTTAAGGACAAGCATGGACATGCATCGTGAATAAGTATCGTATAAGTATGAATTACAAATAAGGATTCGATGTACAATGAATTCGAACGTATGAACATGTATGAATATGTAGATGGTGAATTTAAAGAAATACGAATTTTATTTATGATCCAAGTCTCGGATTTTACAACGATTACGATGAAAGAATGGTTATAAGAACACAAATTTTCCAAAGATAGAATTTCACGCAAGGTTTCTAAATGTAGGAAGTTTGAAAACGCAGGGCGTTACAGTCTCCCCTCCTTTAGGAAATTTCATCCCGAAATTTATTCAAGAGGTAGACTTAAAGAGTTTTAGTAAAAATTTGAGACTTGAAAATTTTGAAACGTTTCGAAAGGCACAAAACTTTGGGTAGTGACAAGGTAACTTTGTGAGTGAGTTCACTGTCTAAAATAATTTGAGGTATCTGATATAGTTGAAAACATGTAGGTGTGTATATAGGTGAAGTTAGTTTAAACAAGTTCGAATAACTTAAATTTGGCGACGCATTTTAAAATGTGACGAAATAAATAAAAGTGACGTATTAAGAAAGAAAATATTGACAAACGGTTGTATCTTGATGGGACGTGGTAATCAACTCACGTTGGTAGAAGATTGTTTATTGAGTGAAACGAGAAGGTTTGGTACTTTAAATAAAGCAATAAAGGTATACTAAGTATAGTTACACAAGAATCAAGAATAGGGAGGCTATTTGATAGGTAACGAGGTAAGTTAGGACTCAAATGTTTAAACAAGCTTGATTGCGAACGAGTTTTGTATAAAATAATACGAGTATAGAATGAACGAATGACTCTTAAAGAGTACAAGTATGTGAATACATAAGTGTTGGATAGATGAACGTAGTGTGTTAAGGATGAAGTCTCGTCATGGATAATCGGATATAATGCGTTTGTGAGTTGCGTGAAGTTGTATTAGGTCCAAAAGGTCTGCAACACACTGAATTTCTCATGGCACGTTTTACGAAATTTGGTAATCTGGTGAAAACACTTATATATAGGAAGTACCAGCGGCGTATCCACCATGTTTTGACCAGATTACGTCTGTTTCGTATTCGGTGTCATGTTACGTTCTGCGTTTTACCATGCACAGTAGTACACTCTATGGTTCTCATGAGTCAATCACTATAATCTCGTGTGCACCCGCGATTATTTTGATTGTCACATGATCCGCATAACGTGTACTAGTTGTGCATGAATTTGGATAGGTATGCTTTAGAAATAAGAATGTGTGCGTATAAGAGTATAGTATGTAAGCAAGACCATGCTTAAGTATGTATAGGACCCACGCAAGCAAATTCCTCGGATTCCGCTCGCGTATAGGTACGAGTGTATGAATCATGTGTATGAATGAAAGCACAAGCATAAGTATAAGTTTAAGTATGAATAGGCACGTAAGTATGAGTATCAACATAAAACTCACGTGTAGTGTGAGTATATGTGTAAGCATGAAACGTATAAATATAAGTATAAGCATAAAATGTATTGTTATGAATAGGAGTGAGTGTGTGAGTACAAATACTAATGATTATGTATATAGTACTAATTGAAACATAACAAAGTTAAGTATGTAAAAGTGCTCAAAAGGTTGAGCATGTAAATACGAACATTATAAGTGAAATTGTCGCGATGAAATGGCAAAACGTGTATGATGATATGCATGTATAGTTGTTTAAACGAAACGTTGAGTTTATTGAATCAAATTTAGATTGAGCTTGGTTTGAAAGGTAGAATATAGTTTGTAAATGTAAAGGAACATAAAGTACTCATTGGTTATGCTTAACGTATTTTGTAATGATTGAAATGCTACTTTCGTTAAAAAAAGGAGTTCACGTATGTTGAAAATTGTCGGCCCCCATGAAGTCTTCTAGCCCACGTGTTTTGAAATTTGGGTGACGAGTTAAGCGTTGTAGAGGAGGGTTTTTTTTTTTTTTTTTTTTTGAAAATAACGGGTTTGTTTCATTTGCATCAAGACATGAAATTTTGAACTTTGAAGGTTCTTGTGAAAACGTCGACCCTTAGAAAAGAAATTTAGTAAAAGGACTTAGTGATTGTTTAAAAAAAATAAATTTAACAAATGATTTATTAATGTTGAAAAGAGTATTTGGTAAAACGATCATATAACATCCATGAGATCTTATAAGTAATTGAGAAAGGTTTGTTTGATTTCGATTAAGAATGGAAGTCTCTAGCATGATGATATAATGTGAGCGTATTTTAGTTAATAAATCGGATATGAAGTTCATGGGCAAGAGATTCATTAGACCGATTAATTGATAGGTAGCATTTCATAAGGTTTGGAAATTCGTGAAATAAAATGTTTTAAGACATGATTAAGAATCTCGTGTATATGATTTGAGTGAAAATGGATGGTAGAATAAGAAGTACGTTTGATAAACAATGTATTTTGAAATCGGTATAAGTAGGTATTTTAAATAATGATAAATGATTTAGGTATAAAACATGATCGGGTTTGCATAATAAAATATTTTGAAAGAGGAGTTTTGGTAACGGTCACCTAAGTAAGGGAATCACCCCTAACTCGTTGGTGAGGTCGTTTTAAGAAAAGGGGAGTGGAGTTAATCGTCAAGGTAAGGAAATCACTCCAATCTCGATGATACCTCTCCACTAGTTGTTACAAGGAATATGAATTTAAATTATATGAAAATCATGCATATATAAATGTATCGAAAAGGTTTGATATGTTGTGCGTGTGAAAAGAGAAATCAAAGGTAAACTCGAGGTTGAAAGATTGCATCGTATAAAATGAACAATAGAAACACATGTTTGACCAAAGTTTGGAGTGTTCCAAACGGAACTTTGACTAACCAAGGTGGTCGAAAAGTCTTTTGAATTTGAGGAGCATGCTTTGGCCTAATAGGTAAAATACTCTCGCCGACAAGTCGGTTAACGGTATTTACCCTTCCGGTTACTACATGTCCCAAATCAATCGAAATTTCGAGACTTGGCGGGATTTATGAAAAAAAACAAGGAGTGGAACTAGTCGACAAGGTGCGGGTTTCACCCCTATCTTGACGATTTCGTATCCTAAGTGTGGTTGGTACTCGTCGGGTCAAAATTAAATTTCAACACTATGACGAGGGTCCACTAGAATTTGAAATTCGAATTTCTCCATCAAGGTGAGGATTTCACTCCTAACTTGGTGGTGAATTCCGTGTAAAAAGAAAAGTAGAAGGATTGAGAGTCATTCACCAAATTGTGGGTTTCACGCCTATTTTGGTGAACTCGTCTCGTTTGTGTAAGATGTGTGTTGTCGGATTTAGAATAGTCGAGTAAAACGCGTGAGGAAAAGTGTATATTAAAGATTAAACAAACAAGTATAACATGTCAAGAATATCACAATAAAAGTGAAATGATGAAACGAATATTAATGCATAAAAGTATGTCAAGAACACACATAAAGGATAAGACGATGAAACAGGTATTAACACATAATAAAAATAAGTATAGCATGTTAAGTGTTAACGCATAAGTGACACATATGCTTACAAGATCAAGAGAATAAATAAAAGCAAATAAGATAGCATGCAAGTAGTTCTAAGTAAAACGTACGAATAAGGCTCTAGAACTATAGACTAGGTTAAAGCATTCCTACTTTTCCTAATTCCCTATAGTTATGGCTCTGATACCAATCTGTCACACCCCAACCAATGGCGGAAACATCGGGATGAGACGAAGTGTGAAGATTGCTCGAGACATCATAACGCTAATAATTGTGACAAGTATTTAAATAATCATTTCATTTCATTTCAAAAGAATCAAGTACAAGGTTTTGAAACAAAGTACAACAACATGAATAATAAAATGATACAATACGAATACAATTCTTTCTAAGTGGGTATCTAAGCATCCTACTAGATTCCATGCATCGTCAACATCCACCTGTAACATGTTAAAATAAAGTTCAATGCAAAAGCAAAGGCGAGTATACAAGTTTGATACGTACATAGCAAAAGATAAGTTTTGAACAATTCCTCATAGCAAGCATGTGATTCAAGATAAGCCTTTAAATATGGTATGTGTCTAACATATCAAAATAAGGAAACGCAATATGCTCATGACATAACCGAGATAAAGGGGCGGGTCGTTAATCCTATAGCGCTACATATGTCACGGTTTGGCACGTACGAAGTTAATGATAAATTCAACACATAAGATTAATCCAAGTTTAAAGCATTAAGCCATCACGTATACAAGCATGTTATAGGAATGTTCATGTGTTTAAGCAAAATGTTCATGTGTAAGTTTGTTGATAGATAAACATGTTACACCCCAAAAGTGGTAAAAGTAAAAAGGGGGAAATACGAGTATACTCACAAAGTTTGCATATGCTTTCCAATTATCCAATTATTGACGAGTTGATGAGGTTGGAAGATTGAATGTGTAGGGTTAAAGTTCAAGTATGCTTAGAGTCGAGATTCGGTATTCAAAACAACATAAAAAGTAAGATATGTGAATAGCATGTGAAAATAATCATCTTCAACACTTAACACTTGTATGACACTTGGTAACCACAAGGGTTATGATAATGTTTTCATGAGTTGAACACCCATAAGAATCACAACAAGGTTTAGGTCATAGGTGATGTTCTACTACTTTAACATATAAACATGAGTTCAACATCAAAGGTTCGAATGAGTGTATATATATATCTAGGTTAAGTACTACATATTATTTAGTCCAATAATTCAAGTAGGAGGTAGAAGATTAGAATCTTCATTTAGGCACCTCGTGTTATCATAGATGTCATGTATGGGGTAGGAAGGACATGCTTCCATTTAGGAACCCCTTAAATGTTCACCACTTCACTTGGTGTAACAACAACCAAGGAGGGTCACGAACTAGGATTTGCACAATAACATAAATAACCTAACTATAGAGAAATCATCAAATCACGTGAGGATTGTATGTAGGACAACCCAAGTTGTTCCCTAATAACTCATGTATCAAAGGCTATGTTTGACATGATTTGTGGGTTGAAACCCTAGACAAAACACCAAGTTTATGAGGTTTAATCCTCTGATTTTAAATGTCTCAACCTTGTTTTTAAGCTTAACCAACCATGGGATAAGTTGTAAGCATTAGGACATAGGTATGAGATGTGTTGAACACAAGTTACATAGGTATAAACAAGTTTTTGATGAACATAAAAACAAACAGAAAGTTTATGGATGATTTCGGGGCATTTCCAGGTCTGATTTCTCCAAGGAGAAGTCTAGGAATCGAACCCCATGATTATCCAAGTAAGTAGGAAAAAGAATCAAGTTATTTCGTTAAGAAATGAGTGAGTTATGCTCATTTTCGTGAAGGGGTGTCAATCTGCTCGAACCTTTGCTTTCAGCTACGGTTTGGAGGATGTTTTGAGAGTTTTTAGTGTTGCAAAAGTGGTAGAGAGGCTGGTTATAAGTGGTATTTACAGGGGGGAGGATTAGGGTTTCAATGGGTTGGGCTTTGGAAGTGTTTAGAAGGGGTTACACCTTGAAACTAGCCCACAAAACCCAACTATATGGGGCTGAATTTTGCTGAATTGGGGCTGCCATATTTCTTTATTTTTTTATTTTTTTAAAACATTATAATGAGTAATTTTGTTAGTTAAGTTGTGTAATAATATGCAACAATGTTTCCCCTAACTTGTAACAAGGTGAAATATGAAATAGAACATGATTTAACTAGGTAAAAAGTGTAATGTACAAGTATGTAACATGTTTGTAAGTGACAAGTATATGTCACATATTAGATGATTAACCGTTGTATAAATAAGCATATTATTAGGGGTTTTTAGGTATCAACAATTTAAGGACAAGCATGGACATGCATCGTGAATAAGTATCGTATAAGTATGAATTACAAATAAGGATTCGATGTACAATGAATTCGAACGTATGAACATGTATGAATATGTAGATGGTGAATTTAAAGAAATACGAATTTTATTTATGATCTAAGTCTCGGATTTTACAACGATTACGATGAAAGAATGGTTATAAGAACACAAGATTTTCCAAAGATAGAATTTCACGCAAGGTTTCTAAATGTAGGAAGTTTGATACATGAACATTCCTATAACATGCTTGTATACGTGATGGCTTGATGCTTTAAACTTGGATTAATCTTATGTGTTGAATTTATCATTAACTTCGTACGAGCCAAACCGTGACATATGTAGCGCTATAGGATTAACGACCCGCCCCTTTATCTCGGTTATGTCATGAGCATATTGCGTTTCTTTGGTTTGATATGTTAGACACATACCATATTTAAAGGCTTATCTTGAATCACATGCTTGCTATGAGGAATTGTTCAAAACTTATCTTTTGCTATGTACGTATCAAACTTGTATACTCGCCTTTGCTTTTGCATTGAACTTTATTTTAACATGTTACAGGTGGATGTTGACGATGCATGGAATCTAGTAGGATGCTTAGATACCCACTTAGAAAGAATTGTATTCGTATTGTATCATTTTATTATTCATGTTGTTGTACTTTGTTTCAAAACCTTGTACTTGATTCTTTAGAAATTAAATGAAATGATTATTTAAATACTTGTCACAATTATTAGCGTTATGATGTCTCGAGCAATCTTCACACTTCGTCTCATCCCGATGTTTCCGCCATTGGTTGGGGTGTGACAACTTCAACCAAACCTTCAGTGAAACCACCCTCAAGCGGGTTCCACATGTCAAAGGAAGGTGCGTTCGACATTGTGATCGATCTGGGAAGGTTAAACCACGTTCTAAAAATTTTATAACAAAACTTACTATCTTCATAACTAAATAGAAATATATCCCCTTTCCAAACAGAGTAAATTGCCACTTTAGTTCAAAAATATATTTTTTTTTGTAGGGTTAATTCTGTAGAATAGTAACCAAGTTTCAAGAGTGTTCTAATTAGGTCATTCATAAATTTTTTTGTTCCAATTAGGTCATTCAAGTTTCATTTTATGTTTCAATCCTAGATATTTTACCTAAATAGAAGGTTATCCATCCTAAATGGCATTTATTTAGGTTTTTTATTTAAAAAAATTTGTTGACATGGCACATAAATGCCAAATGGATTAGAAAAAAATGCGAAATAGGTTTAAATTTTTTTTTTAAATTGTAGAAAAGTTAAAAAAATGCGAAAAAAATTAAAAAATGTGATTTTTTTTTTCAAAATATCTAAAAGGTTATAAACGAAGATAAACAACTAAGGATAAATTTCAACGATTTGTAATATTTGATCCTTTTGGGTTTTGATTTTGTTTTGATTTATTATATTTTTTTATACCATGTCTTCATGTTTTTTTTTTAAGTTAAATAAATGCCATGTAGGACGATAACCTGCTATTCAGGTAAAATCTCTAGCATTAGAACACTAAAATAAAGTAGAATGATCTAATTGGAACATTAAATTTTATCAGTGACCTAATTGGAACACTTCTAAAACTTCATTACTATTCTGTGTCGCTTTAGTGCAACGGCTCTTAAAAAGAGTAAACTGTCATTTTAGTCCCTGTGGTTTGACCACATTTGCCACTTTAGTCCAAAACAAAACTTTTTTGCATCTGTGTCCAAAAACTTTTAAAAATGTGCCACTTTAGTCCAAAAACGTGTCACTTTAGTCAAAAAAAACTTTTTTTGCCACTTTAGTCCAGACTTTTAACAGTTTTTGGACAAAGTAGAACATTTTTAAAAGTTTTTGGACATAGATACAAAAAAAGTTTTGTTTTGGACTAAAGTGGCAAATGTGGTCAATGGCACTTTACTCTCTTAAAAAAGTAGCAAAAGTGCTCAAACTTTAGGGACTAAAGCGGCACGTTTTTATAAGTTTTTGGACTAAAATGACACATTTTTTTAAAATTTTTTGAGCACAAATCCAAAAAAAAATAAGGTTTTAAACTAAAGTAAACAAACAACACCTGTGGCGAAATTGACAATTTATACCTTGAAACCCTACTTTATTTCAAGAGATGATTAAAAAAAATGTCTAGTTTTTGTTAGGACAAAACATGATTCGGTGATATCGTTAACAAATCTTAAAAAAAAAAAAAAAAGATGATTTCTTAGGACGTAAAAATAGGGTTTCCACTCATCCACATTTAATATCACATGAACAACGACATTCATTAATTAAAGACCCTCATGTATTGAATATTTAAAAAGAAATTGAGAAAAAGATTCGAAAGAAACTTCAAAATGGGCTCCACTAACCTTGGAATAATGTGTCAATTTCTTTAGAAAACCCTAATGCTTGCTTTGGGGCACCGTATGTACGTTCTTTCTTTGTAAAACCCTCAACTGTTACTTCCCTTGGTTCGTTTTCAAATGTTCCCTCCTCCTCATCATCCGACTTGTATATATACGCATACTAGGTTATCATCCGTGAATACTCACGGGTTGTGAATCTATTTTTCTAAAGAAAATATATACATATATATTAATAAATGAAAATTGCATGATGAATAAGTAGATTAATGAATGATAACAATGTCTGTACAATTAAACAGTTATAAAATGTAATACTGACAAAAACAAAGTTATTTTATATTCGTTCTATATCATAGCTTAAAGAATAATGTTTGATCGTGATGAGTTGAGAGCTAAGGAGTAACCACATTGCCTCAAGTATCGAAATCACGCAAATGTAGCTTTCCTTGCAATTTTCATTCAAAAAAAGATTAATTTAGAGACAAATGACTAAGGAATGATGTTTCCCTTGTCTCAAACTTACACCCAACATTTTTCCTATTTTAACATATGTTACAAAACCCTATCTGGTTCTTCTAAAATCCAATCACTAACTAATGACACACCTTAAATTGGACCAAAATTAATATTCAAAACTTGCAACTTTCATGAAAAGAATTAATAAAACGGAATCCCTGGACTTGATTAATAACTTATGACATCACAAAACTCCCAATCAAATACAATCACAAACATGAAAACAAAATGAAATTGATTTATCTCACCAAATACAGAGGAACCTTGCCAATTGTTTCTTCTAAGGCTATCACACAGTTATCTTTTGGGTGATGAATCTACCACTTCTAGACCGTATATTTGAAATACAGTTTGCGTCAGTTCTACATTACGAATGAATAACCTTGTAATACAGGTCAAACATTTAGGTCGATCCCACACCACCCTTTTTATCCACATACTAACATGAAAACAAAATGAAATTGATTTATCTCACCAAATACAGAGGAACGCCAATGATTTTTCTTTTCCTCTATTCCTTGCCAATTGTTTCTTCTAAGGTTATCACACAATTATCTTTTGGGTGATGAATCTACCACTTCTAGGCCGTATATTTGAAATACATTTTGCGTCAGTTCTGCATTACGAATGAACAACCTTGTAATACAGGTCAAACATTTAGGTCGATCCCACACCACCCTTTTTGTCTACATACTAATTTTACATATCATTCATAAAAACTATATTGTTAAAAGAGTAGTTAAGCTTTAACAACCAAGACTCTAAGAGTGATATAACATGAAATGACTTTCTAAACATTAGCTTAATAAGATATAATGAATAGTTATCAACTAAAAAATCACATATAGACTTTTCTATATCACTAATTAGAGATCAAACCCATGGATTTATTCGGTCACTTAATAGGAAACAATCTTGCAAACGGACGCCTTTCATACTACCGGCAATCAATAACGAAACATATCTTTTTCTGGTTTCGCACCATCCAACATCATATCATCATCATAAACGTCCTTTAAACAACTAATTCCCACACATAAGTAATGAGACTTCAATTCAAAATTAAAAACAAACATTACCTCATTACTACTTTCTCACTGAAGTTGGGATTTGTAAGGACTGAAATGATACCCGTAAAAATTAATCTCAACGCTACCATAACTATATACTTACCAGATGAATCTCCCCACCCCGTAAAGGTCTTCTCGAATTTTCCCCCTTTACAGCATTCTCGAACTCGACAAACGTCCCAATCGCGGCTTCACCCAACCGACTTAAAATACCCTTTACTTCATTGCAAACCGACTCACCAGACTCATCAGTAAAAAGCATTTCAAAATCCGGTAAAACATCTGCAACATCATACATGTCAAGAATCCGAAACAATTTCTCCGAAGATCTCTGCCCAATGGCAACCGCCTCCCCGAAATTCAAAAGCTGCATCACACACCCTTTCGCAGTCTCAACAAACCTAATCTCTTCAATCAATTCAGACTAACTAAAAACCTGTTCACGGGTTGTTTTATTTTATCAGTTATTAATCATGTATATTTTTTTAAGTATAACGGCTTATTTTTTTAAAATTGTGAGGACATTCACTAATAATCCTATAGAAAATATGAGAAAAGATTATTGGTTTAGTGTTTGAGGATATAATCTTTGATTTTAAAATAAAGAACATGTCGCTATTGAAACAGCTGGTATAATTACATGAAAACAATACATGAACATTGAGTAATCGAAACTGAAACTTATTTGCTCATGTATCCTATCTGCTGCTACTGAAGTAGCACCCTATGCTACAGAATTTGTACCAGTACCAAAGGTGTCATATGGTTCGAGCCACCCCAATGCATATCATGTCCAGCTTCATTATGCTCGAACTTAGTTGGTCTTTTGCCAAACCGGACTGCCCCGTTTTACCACCCTTAGTTATTAGAGAACCATCCAAATTCCTACCTCGAACTTAGTTGGTTCAAAAAAGAGATTTTCCTGCCATGATGCCACCGAAGCGGAACCCTGAATATGTCAAGATTCAAAATGGTTAGCTATTCACAGCTCCACATTCGTTTCCCATCAGAACGCAAATATTAAGAAGTATCTACGTACCTGGATGACAAAACACCGAGTGTATATACTCGAATCATCGCAAATAAACCATTCACAAGGGGATGAATGCAATATGACTGTAGATCCTTTGCAGCCTCTTGTTTTTCCTTCTCAGGTGCCGCAACAACCGCCGTTATAGTAGTAGCCGCCATATACACCACCATCTCTGAATTATACACTCTTTGAGACGAATATGTCTTGTCTAAGATGACATCATCATCTTCCTCCGGGCGCAGTTTAGAATCAAGGTTTATAAGACGGCTTGCTTGGGATTGCACGTATGTTGCCGCCAAGGCTGCTATCTCGTACGCAGTTGCGTACGGGTTATATGCTTTTCGGTCCTCTGGTTGGCTGCTGAGGTAGTCACCGGTTCGCAAATAGCGTCGGCTAGTGCTTTCCTCTCCCATGAAGATGTTACAAATGGTAATACATAGCATCGTCTCAAGTCGTCCTCCTACGATAACATCATACATTTTAAGTTTTTAATTCTCGACCCTTTTCAAAGCAAACACGCAAGATATTAGAACGTACCTCGATCTCTGGGATAACATAAGCCATATTACAGAGAAAAGCTAGTTGTGATAAAAGCTTCGTATCAGACCAAGATAGTGCTTCAACATTCCAGAGAACGTCTCCAGATTAACGATAACACTGTCTTCATCATCGTTGTAATCCACCTCACAACCGTCGTCACATCCCTTTTCTTCTTCGTTATCACCGTCGAGTTCATTGTTTTGTTTTTGAACCCATCGGCTTCTAATTTCCATTAGCATCTTGATCCAGTTACCCCGTTTCTTCCCTTCCTTCACTATTATTTCACCAACATCTGTCTTGAGTGCCTTTGGAACAATCGAGCTTGACGGTTTCAAGTTGAAAACTCCCATTGAACAGCTGTTTTTCAACTTTGGTTGATTCATCGACGCCTGAACATTATTAGCAGAATAACACAGATTGTGGTCCGAGTATGCTCTTTGAAGTCTTGCATGCTGTCTTAAATTTTGCCCTGAGATTGATCGGTTAAGGATGTTTGGTTGCGTCCTGGTCTCAGGCTTTCGGTTTTCGGGGTGGTTAACTGACTGGAAAATGACAAAGTACCGCACACCATCGTTAACAACAATAGAAGCTTCATCTTTAGATTGCCTGAGACATATTTTCACTGGAATATGAGTAGAGAACATATTTATTCTGTAAGAGTCCTTTAATACTAAAACAATAAATTATTTAACACTTATAAAGACTGTAAAGAGGACAAACCGGTACTTTGGTATCAACGACAGTAGTAACCCTGAGTTTAGTTGGCGCCACCTTCAGCTGTTCACCGGATCGAGTCATTGGGTCCTTTATATCTGTCAGAGAAACGAAACATAACACTAATATGCGTGAAGCCGTCGTCGTTGCCATGAATTAAAACCAGCGAAATCACATTTGCTGCCACTGAATGCCTTGCAAGCGCCGTTAGAGTTCCAATTAAAACTTCCCTTCCCTCGTCGATTATTCCTACGCTGTTAGATCCATGGTCTGTCTCCACGACCGCCATTCGATCCACGGTCCGTTTTGAGTCGTACCCTGAGCAAAATACCTTTTAGCTACAATATCAAATATAATGAATCAAGCAATCCAGAACCCTAATCACGTAAATCTTCAAGATTTCCGCTACCTATTCACCCCCTCACCCCAAAATAGAGAATCTAAACGCATACAAATAGATACTTGTGTTCAGCAACACAACCCTAATTTCACTAATCTTTCAACATCACCAAATCACAATCACAAAACTTCCAAAACCAATCCACATGATAAACGGGTCGTGTTCACGGGTTGGCTGGTTTAAGCTAAGGCGAAAACGAAAACAAAGGTTTTGAGCCCAAGCACGATCCGAACCCGAAAATCATGTCATACATATGAACCCGAATATTTGTTGGTTGACCCGAACACAACCCGTTCAACCGTATAAAGATTATCTAAACCATATAAAGATCACCGGCGTAAAAACCTCTGCTAAACCACCTTAAATCAAATAACAAAACAAATTAAATTACACAATGGAAGAACATCACTTAAATAAGATGAGTAGAAAATGATGGAATTTCACCTCTAATGTTTTGGGTAGGACCCACTAACATGTTTACCTGGAGCATAGCAAGTAGCATCAACTGCGTATGCTGCATCAAAGCTAATATCAGAAAACTGCATCTTCGTTAAATCAACCTGTAGTATATTTGGGTCACAAAATTATAATCAGGTCCAACCACATCAATGTTGAGTCCTAATATCCTCCACACCTTTCAAGTTGACACCAACTTCCCATTAAGGACTCTCATTTCCAGAAGACACAAAATCCAAAATGTGAGTATAAACTATGACCAGAATGATCTTTTGTCTATTCGCAGAGCAACCCCATTCATTAAAGAATTAAAGCACATACCTCACCTATATGTTCAGCTTGAAGGGAGGGATTTAAATCCAAAGGCAAATTTGACTCCAAACAGAATTGGCAAACTGGCAAGCGTCCTATTTGTTCCCAACACCACAGATGGAGCAAACTCAACTGCCAAAAAGAAACAGCTCTATACGCCAGTGGCACTTTATTTGGGATTCCAGCCGAAGGATCTTCTGGCATAAGCTAAATGGATTCTCACATGATCTCTCCGGTGGCGTGTCTCACGATAAAATAAAACATACATAAACATGTTGTTAGACTAAAGCAACTATGTATATCTAGATACGAACCTGAACCCATTCTGGCAAGGTTTGACCATTTCCTTTTAAATTTATTTTTTTATACCAGCATGTAAAACCTCGAATATTACACGGGCTTAATAAAATAAATATACTTAATAATTATAAAACGTTTTTGTGGATAAGATATTGTTGATTTTTTAGTTAAAATTTTAAATTTGAACATGAAAGTAATATATGACTAAACTTAATACATAAACCGAAAGTTAATAACAAACCCAACCAGAACTACTCTCTTTTGCTAATTTAGTGGCTTGAATCCCCATCGCAAGACCAATATCAGCCTATAAGTTACAAAAAAATATTAAAAATATGTAATAAACTAATTTCGAAATATGAAAAGCTGAAAACATATAGTAGTGAAGAGTTATAATTACCTCATGTAAAGCAGGGGCGTCATTTGTTCCATCGCCAGTAACAGCAACAACATGTCCTCTATTCCTCAGTGCTTGCACCAGTATACTCTCTGTATGAGATCCAGCCTAGCCTAGCTTGTACGACCACGCCGATGAACAAAAACTTCTGAAGACCGTGGAAGCACAAAATGAAGTACTTGATTATAAAACACAAGCTCCAAACTGGAAAACAACGGAACATAATTTATACCTAATAGAAGAAGACAAACCAGGAACATCAGGTCCGTGAGTAGAAATACCAGTGGCTACTAAAATTGTATAAAAAAAGAATTAATAAATTATATAATATATGTGACTGTGAAAACACAAGTTCCCGACTATAACTTTGATGTTCAAGTTACGTTCAAAACCTGTATAAATACGTCTCTCGACCACTTCACGATGCTATTGATGGATGGATGCTTTCTCTTTGACTCTAAAAAATATTGTAAAAATTTGAGAAAAGACATACAACAGATAAATAATAGAGGATCAAAAAGTATATACATGCTAATGCATATGCAATACCTGAAATTTAGACATCTTTTCTTTATAATTTTCCTCAGTGAACTGCAAAAGAAGATCATCATCAAATAAGATTAATTTAAAAATTCAACCAATTTTTTCCATTTATAAAAAAATAACTAAGGGAACATAGTATGACCGGAAACAAATACAAAATAACTTGATCAACATTTGATGCAAAAAAGGGGTACTACCATAGAAACGTATCAATTTAAACCATCTTGACCGGAGCAACAAAAGATGTTGGTTTGATCAAATAGCAGGAACAAAAACATGCAATGTTATCCAAAAAACCAAAAAAAATTGAAACCTAACCAGCAAATTATTTAACTTGTTTGATCACTTCAAGTATTTCAGATATCCAAAAGACCATAACATCTCGAAGCTTAGATATAACCCTGTAAATGGTAAAAGTGTGTTAACCGTCATCTTCTCATCTTCGACTCAAATATGCAGAAATTAGCATCCCTTAAGATGTTCTAATTCGTAGGGAATAAACTCTAGCATTAATATTCACAACAAAATACTCTTTTCACCTAAAAGATAGTACATCAAAATACAATTGCAATTGCCCTCATCACAGGCTCTCTGACAAATGACCACCACAAAAGGCATTACCATCCACTAAACTGGGTTACAATTGTTTTCATTTAATAAACAATTACGCTTGCAACAAAATGAGTTGAATTATTCCTACGAGTCATACATAAAACCAAATAAAAAAAGAATATAATGAAGTCCACACAGAAAATTAGTGCACTAACTACTAAAACCATGCCAAAGTGCTTGAGCAAAAACCATAAACAATAAAAGTCTAGACATGTAATAGCATATTTTGTACATAGACTTCAGATGCACCCAATACATATAACATTTATTTGTTCAAGTTTAGATTTTGAAGAAATTCCATCTACCTCCAACTTTAAGGCAAAACCCTAAAATCACCAGCTCCATAGTGTTCGTCGGCGAAGCAATAGGTGTCACTGTCATATGAAGCATAAATCCATCATCTCTCTGCCAAAATCGGTGGTCGTCGGCGTCCTCTAGCGAGCGGCGACGATGATGATGATCCCATATCTCTTTCTGTATAGAAAAACGCCTGAACCAGTTAGGGTTTTAAGCGAGAGAATAGAAAGTTGATTGTCTCTATAAACAATTCCCCAAAAGGAAAAAAAAAACGTTTTGCACTGTAAAAAAGATCGCGATTAGGGCTTGCGACAATTAGATGAAGAAGAAAAAGAATATCTTTGAATATGATTACCAGCATCTGTAGATTCTTCATTGAAAATAATCCATGGATCCAAGTTTGATTTGAAGAGGATGTAGTGAAGCCAAAGAGAAACGGCTAAAAGAAGGATTTAGGGTTTGGAATGAAGTGTGAGAAAGAAGATGGGAGTCAGAAGCAGATATAAAGGATCCAAAATTAAAAGCCCGACCCAACCCACACCATTCCGGATCCCGCGTCCATTTTCTTTAAATCGTGAATGATGAAGCCATTTGAGAATTCCCTCCTAAACTCCAAAAATGAGGTTGCCGCATCAGCAAAAATGCCCCAAATTCAATGACACCTAGCCCAAATCACATCTCATTTATATATATATAGAGATTTTATTATGTTTGTTATGCCTATTTATATATTTAAAGGTTGTGGCCTTGTGGGGTTGAATAGTGAAAGAAAGGACTTAAAATGGCATCAGGTGATTATTCATTTTGAAGGTTTTTTTTCTTTTTAATTTTCTTATTATGTATATGTAAATTATGCTTTAAGCCCGATTTATATTATACTACATTTCGATATATATATATATATATATATATATATATATATATATATATATATATATATATATATATATATATATATAGAGAGAGAGAGAGAGAGAGAGAGAGCCGCTAGAATGAGAACCACCTCGAGTTGTAAGAACCGCAAGAACTACACCCCACGGAGCGCCGTTCGCCGCGATTTTTTTTTTACAAGTAGATGTGTGCATTATAAACACGGCCGTAAAAAATCACGGCGAACGGCGCTCCGTGGGGTGTACTTTTTTACACCTCAAGTTTGGTGAAAAAAAAAGAAAAAAGAAAAAAAATTAAAAAACACCAAACTTGTACACCCCACGGAGCGCCGTTCGCCGTGATTTTTTACGGCCGTGTTTATAATGCACACATCTACTTGTAAAAAAAAATCGCGGCGAACGGCGCTCCGTGGGGTGTAGTTCTCGCGGTTTTTACAACTCGGGGTGGTTCTCATTCTAGCAGCCCCCTATATATATATATATATATATATATATATATATATATATATATATATATATATATATATATATATATATATATATGGGACAAAGATCCATTAGGAACCACTCTTTATTACGAGAACCGCGATAATCAATGTGAACACAATCAAAAATGCCTAAAAATAGCTAAAAAACACACAACTTTTTTTTAACTATTTTTTATATAAAAATCGCTACTTTTAGTAGAAAAAAAAAATTAAACAAATTTTAAAAAAAAATTGCTACTAAAAGTAGGGATTTTAACCTAAAGAGTAAATAGCCATTTTAGTCCCTAAGTTTTGTCCAAATTTGTCATTTTAGTCCAAATAGTTGCTTTTGTGCCTATGGGTCCCTAAATTTTCCCTTTTGTTGCCATTTTGATCACATACACTAACTTCATCCAAAAACTCCATCTTTAACCAGGGGTATTTTGGGAATTTTCATTTTAAATGTTTTCAATTGCCATTTTGATCCAATTCCAAAAAATCAAAAAAATTCTAAAAAATCAAAAAAATTCCAAAAAGTTCTAAAAAATCATATAGAAATTCTAAAAAATCCAAAAAATCCGTTTCGGCGCGAACCGTTTCGAGCTGCACCGTTTCGACGCGAACCGTTTCGACCCATACCGTTTCGACGCGAACCGTTTCGACGCGAACCGTTTCGACGGGAACCGTTTCGACCCGTACCGTTTCGACGCGAACCGTTTCGACGCGAACCGTTTCGACCCGTACCGTTTCGAAGCCAAACCGTTTCGAAGCCGAACCGTTTCGACTGTACCGTTTCGACGCGAACCGTTTCGACCCGTACCGTTTCGAAGCCGAACCGTTTTAAGCCGAACCGTTTGGACCCGTACCGTTTCGAACCGAACCATTTCGAGCTGTACCGTTTCGACGCGAACCGTGGCGCGAAGCGTTTCGAACCCGAACTGTTTCGAGTTGCACCGTTTCGACGCGAACCGTTTCGAGCTGCACCGTTTCGACGCGAACCGTTTCGACGCGAACCGTTTTGACGCGAACCGTTTCGACCCGTACCGTTTCGACGCGAACCGTTTCGACGCGAACCGTTTCAACCCGTACCGTTTCGACGCGAACCGTTTCGACCCGTACCGTTTCGAAGCCAAACCGTTTCGAAGCCGAACCGTTTCGACAGTACCGTTTTGACGCGAACCGTTTCGACCCGTACCGTTTCGAAGCCGAACCGTTTTAAGCCGAACCGTTTGGACCCGTACCGTTTCGAACCGAACCGTTTCGAGCTGTACCGTTTCGACGCGAACCGTGGCGCGAAGCGTTTCGAACCCGAACCATTTCGAGCTGCACCGTTTCGACGCGAACCGTTTCGACCCGTACCGTTTCGACGCGAACCGTTTCGACGCGAACCGTTTTGACGCGAACCGTTTCGACCCGTACTGTTTCGACGCGAACCGTTTCGATGCGAACCGTTTCGACCCGTACCATTTCGACCTGTACCGTTTCGAAGCCAAACTGTTTCGAAGCCGAACCGTTTCGACTGTACCGTTTCGACGCGAACCGTTTCGACCCGTACCGTTTCAAGCCAAACCGTTTGGGCCCGTACTGTTTCGAGCTGTACCGTTTCGACGCGAACCGTGGCGCGAACCGTTTCGACCCGAACCATTTCGAGCTGAACCGTTTCGACCCGAACCGATTCGAGCCGAACCGTTTCGAGCGGAACCGTTTCGAGCGGAACCGTTTCGCACCGAACCGTTTCGAGCCGAACCGTTTCGAACCGAACTGTTTCGAGCCGAACCGTTTCGAGCTGTACCGTTTCGACGCGAACCGTGGCGCGAACCGTTTGGACTGTTCGCGTCGAAACGGTTCAGCTCGAAACGGTTCGAGTCGAAACGGTACGTGTCGAAACGGTCCGCGTCGAAACGATTCAGCTCGAAACGTTCGGTTCGAAATGGCTCGGTTCGATACGGCACGGTTCTGTTCGAAATGGTACGGCTTGAAACGGTACGGGTCGAAAGGGTTCGCGTCGAAACGGTTCAGCTCGAAACGGTTCGGGTCGAAACGGTTCGCGTCGAAACGGTACGGTTCGAAACGGTACGGGTCGAAACGGTTCGGCGTGAAACGGTTCGGCTTCGAAACGGTACGGGTCGAAACGGTTTGCGTCGAAACAGTTCAGCTCGAAACGGTTCGGGTCGAAACGGTACGGGTCGAAACGGTTCGCATCGAAACGGTTCGCGTCGAAACGGTTCGGCTTCGAAACGGTTCGACTTCGAAACGGTACGGGTCGAAACGGTACGGGTCGAAACGGTTCAGCTCGAAACGGTTCGGGTCGAAACGGTACGGGTCGAAACGGTTCGCTTCGAAACGGTTCAGCTCGAAACGGTTCGGGTCGAAACGGTACGGGTCGAAACGGTACGGGTTGAAACGGTCCGGATTGAAACGGTTCGGCTTCGAAACGGTACGGGTCGAAACGGTTCGCGTCGAAACGGTTCAGCTCGAAACGGTTCGGGTCGAAACGGTACGGGTCGATACGGTTTGCGTCGAAACGGTATGGGTCGAAACGGTTCGCGCTGAAACGGATTTTTTGGATTTTTTAGAATTTTTATGATTTTTTAGAATTTTTTGGATTTTTTTTGATTTTTTGGAATTTTTTTGATTTTTTGGAATTGGATCAAAATGGCAATTGAAAATATTTAAAATGAAAATACCCAAAATACCCCTGGTTAAAGATAGAGTTTTTGGATGGAGTTAGTGTATGTGCTCAAAATGACAACAAAAGGGAAAAGTCAGGGACCCATAGGCAAAAAAAAAACTATTTAGACTAAAATGGCAAATTTGGACAAAACTCAGGGACTAAATAAAATGACAATTTACTCTAACATAAAAAAAATTAGATTTTTTTTTATTTTTTTAGGAGTTAACTGCCATTTTCGTCCCTGTGGTTTGGTCACTTTGGCCATTTCAGTCCATTTTTCAAAAATGCGTCATTTTCCTCCCCGACGTTCTGGAAAGGTGCCATTTCAGTCCAAAAATCATAACCCAGTTAAGTCAGTTAGTAAACAAGGACTGATTGTGTAAATTTGTAACATAAAGGACTGATTGTGTAAATTTGTAACACCACCACCACTAGCCCTGCCACCACCACCACTCCGCTGCCACCACCACCACCACCGCCACCACCACCACCACCGCCACCACAGCCACACCGCCACCACAGCCACACCGCCACCACAGCCACTGCCACCACCACCACCACCGCCACCACAGCCACACCGACGTTCTCGTTTTATACATTTTCTGGAACGTTTACGTGCAAAACGAAATGGAGGATGCAGACGATGGAAGTGGTCGATTTGCCTGAATTCGGATGAAGTTGCAGGTTCCAGTGAAGTTGCAGGTTCCGGTGATCACAGCTCGGCTCCGTTCATCACCACCATTCGAAAGCTTCCGAAACAAGATCATCTTCAACGTTCATCTCCTGCAACTTCTGTTCGAAACATAACTTCCCGAAAAACCGATTCTGATTCCGCTCACCGCAATCTCCATTCATCACTGTTGTTTCGACATAAGGCAACTGTCCGTTCATCACCGTTCATCATCGCTCAAACCTGCAACATCACCATCTTCTCCGGTCACACTCCGAACATCATTGTTTTTCACCCCTCACTCCGGCGACCACTGTGACACCCCAGGAAAACCAGTGAACGATATAACTTACCTAGCTTCCTCAGTGAGTGCATACCTACCAAATTTCGGGACGAAATTTCTTTTTAGTTGGGGATAATGTGACAACTCGTATTTCCAAACCGATCTTTGTACTTGTGTAACGCTACGGGCTTATGTGAAATATATTATTTAATTGAATGTTATGACGTATGTGAACTTGATGGTTAATGAATTATGTGAATGTGTGTTATACATGTTTGAATGAAACCCGAACCGCACAACACTACCTACTCGATCGCACAAGCCCTTTGGGCCGTATCACTTGTATTCGGACTTTAGGACGGCCCATTGAGGGTTTCGGCTCACTATGCTTGGGCTCGGCCCACTCCTTCCAAACGTGTAAACACCCTCCTATGGGGCTTGTGATTTCATTTGTTACAATTTACCTTACACACACAAAACCCTAGCTTCTCTTCCTTCTCTCTAGAACTCGACGGCAACCATCCCTCTCGAAGCTCTTGACTTGGCCGATTCCCCTTTCTCCTCTCAATCCGGTTAGTGATTAATGTTATTGATTGTATGTTGATGATATTAGCGATTTTGCTTGATAACCGAGGAGTCTTGTTAACATGGTTGCTTATGATACTAGTTAATAGTGTTCTTGTTAATCGGCCACATGTGTATGATTGATTTAATGTTCATATGAGTAGGTTGGTAATCGTATGATGATGATGATGACTTAAACCGAATGCATGTCGGCTGTGATGTGATTATGTTTGCTATAGTTAATAATCGTAGTGTTGCTAGATGATCAGGATTGTATGTTGATATGATACATGTTCATATGAATTGTTAAGATTTTTGTTCATGAATTGACTAGGGTTCATATGGATTAGATGTCTGATTTCACTGTTTGATCTATTATGTGTTGTATGATTAGTTGGAAACTTGTTAATTGATAAGTGTGAATAAGGAAACTTGTTAAATGATTGTAACCAAATAAACTTAATATCCGGAATTTAAATACCGGTCGCACAAGACCTCCTGTCGCACATTAGGCCCAATCGCACAAGATCAGATCATTCAAGATCTGATCCAAACGTACAAGTCACTCGCACAAGAGACTCACCGTCGCACAAGAATAAATCGCACAAGTTGAGTCGTTATGCTGATTGGGCCGAACAAGCCCAAAGTCAGTCGCACAACCCAAACCGACCGCACAAGTCTGCCTGGATCGCACAAGACTTGTGTTGTCTAATCTGGGCCGGGCAGCCCAACCTCCAATCGCACAATCCATTTCGGATCGCACAAGGCTCTTGCATGGGCCGAGACCTTTATGTTGGACTCCTTATATGTTGGGCCGGGTATAGTTTGGGCTTAGACACTTAGATCGCACAAGATGGTTGGGCTCGCGCAAGCTCAATGGCCCAACCATCCGACTCGCACAAGTTGAGAATGTTATGCTATGATTGCTACGTGGTTTGCCATGATCAATACGTGTTAGTAACGTGTTAACTTGTATGAAACAAACGTGTATTATTTGAAGTCAGAACCTGACTCGTATGGTAACCCTGTTAGGACGTGGTTGACCAACCCTAGTTCAAGAACTCTTTCCTTTGTGTATCTGCCGAGCAACCCAAGGTGAGTTCACACAGCCAAGGCATGGGGTTCCCAGGGTGGGAATGGGATTGGATGATTATTTCGTGCGTACATAGTTAATGGAACCTAATGATGTGGTCCTCAGGGTGAGGATGGTAAATGATAAGATGCGGCTAGACTAGTATACCTACTTGAACTGATCTTCGCACACACGCCAAGGGTTGGCTGCGATATTATGACTGATCTTCGCACACATGCCTTAGGAAGGCTGCGAACTATACATACTAAACTTCGCACACATGCCAGGGTGGCCAGCGATACAAATATACATAGTCTAGAATACTTGAGAACTTTCCCTAACCTTCGCATACATGCCTAGAGGGCTGCGATACGAACTAATACGATACATGATTAAATGAACGAACGCAATGCTTACTATACCATTACTATTACTGAACTTACTTACTGTGAACTCACTCAACTAGTTGTTGATTATCTGCTGCATGCCTTGCAGGACCTTAGGTACATTATGGAGCTTGCACAGGGAGGAGCAGGTCGTTGTGGACAAAGATTCGTGAATGCTTGTTAAACATTTATGACATTTCAAACTACAAATTATGTTGGGTTTATTTACATGCTTCCGCTATTTAAACAAAGTTTGGTTTTGAACATCAATCATGTCGTGATGAATTACTTTATCTACTTTTATTATTAAATGCTATGTTCGATATGATTGGTGGCTTGATCCTGGTCATGTCACGCCTCCAAGCGGTGGTAGTCCGCGTGTGGATTTTGGGGGTGTGACAGATTGGTATCAGAGCCATTGGTTATAGAGAACTTGGTTTTAATATGGGGAAAACGTTTTTATTAAAACCAGACTATAACCAGAACAGTGCTCTCAACGATCCACAACGACGCTTCGCTCCACGTGCAAGACTCGACATCCTAGGTAATAAGGTTTATGTTTATTACCTGCTTGCTAGAACTATATAGAACTTTGCTCGTATTACGCTTAGATACACATGACATTATTACATGAGAATACCTACGTGCTTACACTTTTCTGTCATCGCCTTACTCGCGAACCATTCTCACTTACGCTACTTTTACAATGAAGATCATGTCTGGACGAATTAACATGACTCAAGCCCAGCTAGAGGCTCTCGTTCAAGCTCAAGTTGCTGCGGCACTTGCAGCCGCACAAGCAGGTAGTATATCCTGTAGTCATAACTCACACTAGGATCTTTAGATCCTACACTCCTAAACTAGCCCTTGTATTTAAACTTTGCCCTATTCGTACACAATAGGTCAACACGCGCAGCAACCTGTCTGCACTTTCAAGAACTTCATGGACTGTCGTCCAAGTACTTTCAGCGGCACAGAGGGGGCAGTTGGACTCCTCCACTGGTTTGAAAAGCTCGAGTCTGTGTTCGAGATGTGTGAATGCCCTGAGGCTCGCAGGGTGAAATACGCCACTGGCACGCTAGAAGGAATAGCACTAACTTGGTGGAACTTCCAAGTTCAGATTTTAGGGTTGGCAGCTGCTAACGCCACACCCTGGAACGACTTCAAGGAACTCATTAAGAGGGAATACTGCACGCGTGATGACATTCACAAGTTGGAGAACGAGCTTTATCACTTGAAAATGACGGGGTCAGAGATTGAAGCCTATACGAAACGATCAAACGAACTGGCCATTCTGTGTCCAACTATGGTGGACCCTCCAGTGAAGCGCATTGAGTTGTATCTCAAGGGACTTGCGCCAGAGATCCAGAGCCATGTTACATCGGCAAACCTCGACAACATCCAAGACATCCAGCGTCTTGCTCATCGACTCACAGATCAGGCAGTAGAACAGAACAAGCTGCCTAGACGCGTCAGTGCAACTACTACTCCAGCTGCTACTTCTGCTACACCCAACGACAACAAACGGAAATGGGATGGGGATTCCAGCAGGGGATCAGTTTCCGTTCAGTCTCAAGCACAGCAGCGCAGGACGAATGACTACCAGAATTCGAGTCAGCAATCATCTGGCAGTCAGGGGCAGGGTGGATACCGGGGAGTTCACCCACTATGTAACAAGTGTAACAGGCACCACAGTGGAAGGTGTCGCAAAGAACGTTGTCAGAGATGTCTCAAGCTAGGGCACGAAGCCAAAGATTGCAAGAGCTCACGACCTGCGAACCAGAATCAGCAACTTCCGCCACCGGTTCCTCAAAACCCACAGCAGCAGCAATCACAGCGTGGAAACCGGGGATGTTTCCAGTGTGGGACAGAAGGTCATTACAAACGCGATTGTCCTTGGTTGAACCAGAACCAGAACCGCAACAACAACAATAATCAGGGCAACGGGCACAACAACGGTGGGAACAACAACAACAATGGCAACGAGGCAAGGGGTCGAGCTTTCGTGCTAGGACGGGGAGATGCAATGAACGATCCCAATGTGGTCATGGGTAAGTTTCTCCTCGACGATATTTATGTTACTG
Organism: Helianthus annuus; assembly: GCF_002127325.2. Taxonomy (NCBI): domain Eukaryota; kingdom Viridiplantae; phylum Streptophyta; class Magnoliopsida; order Asterales; family Asteraceae; genus Helianthus; species Helianthus annuus. The sequence goes on from NC_035443.2 coordinate 168,638,885, forward strand.
TTTTATTTGATTCGGGTGCGGATACAAGTTATATTTCTGTGAAAGCTAGTAAATTGTTAAAACGTGCACCAACACCCCTAACCACCAAACACGTCGTAGAACTAGCTAATGGTAAGAGTTTAGAAGCCACGCAAATAGTCAGGGGTTGTAGTATCGTCTTAGCCGGTCAAACATTCTCGATCGACCTTATTCCCATAGTCTTGGGAAGTTTTGATATCGTTATTGGGATGGATTGGTTGTCCCAACACCAGGCAGAGATCTTATGCAGTGAGAAGATCATTCGTATTCCACGTTCTGGTCAAGAACCTCTCGAAGTTCAAGGTGACAAGAGTGGTGCAGTGGTCGGCATCATCTCTTTCTTGAAGGCTCAGAAATGTCTGCGGAAGGGTCACACCGCAATCTTGGCACTCGTTTCAGATACATCAGTGAAGGAAAAGAAACTGGGGGATATTCCAGTTGTACGCGACTACCCTCAGGTGTTTCCTGAAGATTTACCTGGATTACCGCCTCATCGTCAGGTCGAATTTCAAATCGAGCTCGCTCCAAGAGTAGCACCCATAGCTCGCGCACCATATCGTCTAGCTCCATCAGAATTGGAGGAACTGTCAAAGCAGCTGCAAGAGCTCTTGGAAAAGGGCTTCATTCGTCCAAGCTCTTCGCCTTGGGGAGCTCCAGTACTTTTCGTGAAAAAGAAAGACGGTACGTTCAGAATGTGCATCGACTACCGTGAATTGAACAAGGTAACGGTGAAGAACCGTTATCCTCTTCCACGCATAGATGACTTATTCGACCAGTTGCAAGGGTCGTGTTACTACTCCAAGATAGACTTAAGGTCAGGGTATCATCAGCTGAGAGTCCGGGATGAGGACGTCTCCAAAACCGCATTCAGAACTCGCTACGGTCACTACGAGTTTCTTGTCATGCCATTTGGGTTAACGAACGCGCCTGCAGTTTTCATGGATCTTATGAACAGGGTGTGCAAACCCTATCTTGACAAGTTCGTCATTGTTTTCATCGACGACATCCTGATCTACTCCAAGAGTCAGGAGGAGCACGAGCAGCACCTACGCCTTATTTTGGAACTCCTACGGAAGGAACAGCTGTACGCTAAGTTTTCGAAATGCGACTTCTGGCTTCGTGAGGTCCACTTCTTAGGCCACGTAGTGAACAAGGATGGAATCCATGTCGATCCATCCAAGGTAGACTCGATCAGAAACTGGCCTGCACCACGTACGCCAACAGAAATACGCCAATTCTTGGGTTTGGCGGGTTACTACAGACGGTTTATTAAAGACTTTTCAAAGATTGCTCAGCCGCTTACACTACTGACACAGAAGGGTGTCACCTACCGTTGGGGCAACACGCAGGAAATTGCTTTTCAGCACTTAAAGGATAGACTTTGCAGTGCACCTATCCTCTCATTGCCAGAAGGCACGGACGATTTTGTGGTCTATTGTGATGCATCCATCCAGGGTCTTGGATGTGTGTTGATGCAGCGCGACAAGGTCATTGCTTACGCCTCGCGCCAACTTAAGATTCACGAACGAAACTACACGACGCACGATTTAGAGCTGGGAGCTGTTGTTTTCGCACTCAAGATATGGCGACACTACCTGTACGGTACCAAGTGCACAATTTACACCGATCACAGGAGTCTCGAGCATATCTTCAGGCAGAAGGAATTGAACATGCGTCAACGACGATGGGTTGAACTACTGAACGATTACGAATGCGCCATCAAGTACCATCCAGGCAAAGCCAATGTTGTGGCTGATGCCCTCAGTCGGAAAGACACTCTACCACGGCGTGTGCGAGCGCTACAGCTTACGATTCAGTCTAGCCTTCCTACACAGATACGAGATGCTCAAGCAGAAGCATTGAAACCAGAAAACGTCAGGGCTGAAGCCCTACGCGGCTCAAGGCAACGATTAGAACAGAAGGCAGACGGCGCCTACTATGTAACGGGGCGTATTTGGGTCCCACTTTATGGCGGTCTACGCGAGCTGGTAATGGATGAAGCTCACAAGTCTCGTTACTCGGTACATCCAGGGTCGGACAAAATGTACCACGACATCAGAACTACTTATTGGTGGCCTAGCATGAAGGCCCACATCGCTACGTACGTTGGAAAGTGCTTGACTTGTGCGAGAGTCAAGGTTGAATACCAGAAACCAGCGGGCCTACTTCAGCAACCCACGATACCGCAATGGAAATGGGAAGAAATTTCCATGGATTTCGTTACAGGCCTACCTAGATCCCAGCGTGGGAATGATACCATATGGGTGATCGTGGATCGACTCACCAAGTCTGCACACTTTCTGGCTATAAAGGAAACGGATAAGTTCTCCACTCTCGCAGACATCTACCTTAAAGAAGTTGTTTCGAGGCACGGGGTGCCCACTTCCATCATTTCGGATCGGGATGCACGATTCACATCAGAACTATGGCAAGCGATGCACAAATCTTTTGGCTCACGGTTAGACATGAGCACATCATATCATCCTCAGACGGATGGGCAGTCTGAGCGAACGATCCAAACTCTTGAAGACATGCTTCGGGCATGTGTTATTGACTTCGGCAACAGCTGGGAAAAGCACCTCCCTTTGGTGGAGTTCTCGTACAATAACAGTTATCACACCAGCATACAAGCCGCTCCATTCGAGGCATTGTACGGACGAAAATGCCGGTCACCTCTCTGTTGGGCAGAGGTGGGGGATAGTCAGATCACGGGTCCAGAGATCGTAGTGGACGCCACAGAAAAGATTGCACAAATACGACAACGCATGGCGGCAGCACGCGACCGTCAGAAAGCATACGCGGATAAGCGTAGGAAACCGTTGGAATTTCAGGTCGGGGACCGGGTTTTACTCAAAGTCTCACCCTGGAAGGGTGTGGTTCGTTTTGGCAAACGGGGCAAACTCAATCCGCGGTATGTCGGACCATTCGAGATCATAGAGAAAGTAGGCAAAGTAGCCTACAAGCTAAATCTACCAGCTGAACTCGGTGCAGTTCACAATGTATTCCACGTGTCGAATCTGAAGAAGTGCCTGTCAGATGAGACCCTCATAGTTCCTTTCAAGGAACTCACCATCGACGAGCGGTTGCAGTTCGTCGAAGAGCCAGTTGAAATCACGGACCGGGATGTTAAGGTCCTCAAAAACAAGAGAATCCCTCTTGTTCGAGTTCGTTGGAACTCCCGTCGTGGCCCAGAGTACACCTGGGAACGCGAAGACCAGATGACAGAAAAATACCCCCAGTTATTCGGAACCAATGCAACCACTACTGAGGCTGAAGCTACTACTGCGGAATTTCGGGACGAAATTCCAGATCAACGGGGGGAGGATGTGACACCCCAGGAAAACCAGTGAACGATATAACTTACCTAGCTTCCTCAGTGAGTGCATACCTACCAAATTTCGGGACGAAATTTCTTTTTAGTTGGGGATAATGTGACAACTCGTATTTCCAAACCGATCTTTGTACTTGTGTAACGCTACGGGCTTATGTGAAATATATTATTTAATTGAATGTTATGACGTATGTGAACTTGATGGTTAATGAATTATGTGAATGTGTGTTATACATGTTTGAATGAAACCCGAACCGCACAACACTACCTACTCGATCGCACAAGCCCTTTGGGCCGTATCACTTGTATTCGGACTTTAGGACGGCCCATTGAGGGTTTCGGCTCACTATGCTTGGGCTCGGCCCACTCCTTCCAAACGTGTAAACACCCTCCTATGGGGCTTGTGATTTCATTTGTTACAATTTACCTTACACACACAAAACCCTAGCTTCTCTTCCTTCTCTCTAGAACTCGACGGCAACCATCCCTCTCGAAGCTCTTGACTTGGCCGATTCCCCTTTCTCCTCTCAATCCGGTTAGTGATTAATGTTATTGATTGTATGTTGATGATATTAGCGATTTTGCTTGATAACCGAGGAGTCTTGTTAACATGGTTGCTTATGATACTAGTTAATAGTGTTCTTGTTAATCGGCCACATGTGTATGATTGATTTAATGTTCATATGAATAGGTTGGTAATCGTATGATGATGATGATGACTTAAACCGAATGCATGTCGGCTGTGATGTGATTATGTTTGCTATAGTTAATAATCGTAGTGTTGCTAGATGATCAGGATTGTATGTTGATATGATACATGTTCATATGAATTGTTAAGATTTTTGTTCATGAATTGACTAGGGTTCATATGGATTAGATGTATGATTTCACTGTTTGATCTATTATGTGTTGTATGATTAGTTGGAAACTTGTTAATTGATAAGTGTGAATAAGGAAACTTGTTAAATGATTGTAACCGAATAAACTTAATATCCGGAATTTAAATACCGGTCGCACAAGACCTCCTGTCGCACATTAGGCCCAATCGCACAAGATCAGATCATTCAAGATCTGATCCAAACGTACAAGTCACTCGCACAAGAGACTCACCGTCGCACAAGAATAAATCGCACAAGTTGAGTCGTTATGCTGATTGGGCCGAACAAGCCCAAAGTCAGTCGCACAACCCAAACCGACCGCACAAGTCTGCCTGGATCGCACAAGACTTGTGTTGTCTAATCTGGGCCGGGCAGCCCAACCTCCAATCGCACAATCCATTTCGGATCGCACAAGGCTCTTGCATGGGCCGAGACCTTTATGTTGGACTCCTTATATGTTGGGCCGGGTATAGTTTGGGCTTAGACACTTAGATCGCACAAGATGGTTGGGCTCGCACAAGCTCAATGGCCCAACCATCCGACTCACACAAGTTGAGAATGTTATGCTATGATTGCTACGTGGTTTGCCATGATCAATACGTGTTAGTAACGTGTTAACTTGTATGAAACAAACGTGTATTATTTGAAGTCAGAACCTGACTCGTATGGTAACCCTGTTAGGACGTGGTTGACCAACCCTAGTTCAAGAACTCTTTCCTTTGTGTATCTGCCGAGCAACCCAAGGTGAGTTCACACAGCCAAGGCATGGGGTTCCCAAGGTGGGAATGGGATTGGATGATTATTTCGTGCGTACATAGTTAATGGAACCTAATGATGTGGTCCTCAGGGTGAGGATAGTAAATGATAAGATACGGCTAGACTAGTATACCTACTTGAACTGATCTTCGCACACACGCCAAGGGTTGGCTGCGATATTATGACTGATCTTCGCACACATGCCTTAGGAAGGCTGCGAACTATACATACTAAACTTCGCACACATGCCAGGGTGGCCAGTGATGCGTGTCGGTGTGTATATAATTTAGATATATATTTAAGCCCTTTTTACACTTTTAGCCAAGTTTTAAATTTATAAAACACGATATTTACTAACACTAAACACACATATGGGCAAGTGCACCCATCGTGGACGTAGTATAGTGTTGGTAAGATACCGAGGTCGTCCAAGGACACAAGAGCTTTTAATACCGGTTTATCCTCAACGTCTAATCAAATCAAAAGGTTAGAAAAAATGATTTAAACTAAGAAAAATAAAAACTAACTAAATGCTGAAAAATAAAATAAAATAAAAACAGATAGACAAGATGAATCACTTGGATCCGACACGTGTATTAGTATAACCTTTGATTATTTTCGCACTTTTGCACTTGTTTAAGAGATTATCTTAGTTATTGTAGTAGGCCCCTCTTTTGAAGGCGACGTTACCCTCAACCCAGTAGTTTGAGTCAGCAAGGATACAATCCTAAAGGGTCGGATTATTGAAAGATAATGAATTAAGTTATTAATGCAAATTATGGTAGGCCCCGCTTTTGGCGGTGACGTTACCCTCGGCTAAGTAGTCTGAGTCAGCAGGGATACAGTCCTAAATAGCCGGGTTATAGTATTAATAGTAGTTAACTTATGAGGGGGTCAAAGAGTTTGGATCCCCGCCATCCAATACCTATGGGTATTGAAGGAGATCCTACTAAATTTAACCCAGGTCCCAAGCAGGACCTCTAAACGCTGAACAAGGGCAAGACCTTTACCAAACCGTTCCCTTAACCCCCGACCAGGTAGCCAACATACCTCCATATAGACCGTGGAGATATGAATGGTGAAAATCTTTTATTTTATATAGACAGTAAAATAATGCCAAGACACCACGGACAAACGATAAGGAAAGATCACCTTCAACATAAGTAACTAGTTATTAAAGTCATTAATACAAAACCAAATAAAAAGTGCAAAAGATTAAAAATAAAAAGTATTATACTAAACACTTGTCTTCACCAAGTGATGTAAGAGACTTAGGCAAACATGGCCTTGATTGTCAAGAACTCTTACGATCAATCTTGGATCCCGAGACGACTCACACACTCTACGATGGACAATGGATGATGGTGGTGGATGATGGTGTTATGGTGGTGGTGGGTGGTGGATGAGGTGTGAGAGAGGTGGTGTGCCAAGGGATGAGGGAGAATGAAACCAAGCTCCTCTATTTATAGGCTGGACAGAACGCTGGACACGGCCCCGTGTCCGCTGGACACGGCCCCGTGCCCGTCTGACACTCTCTCTCTTCATTAATTGTAATTGCGAATTACAATTAATGCGCCTGTTGTACTTTCAACACGCCCCCGTGCCCGCTGGGCACGGCCCCGTGGTGAGCAATGGAAGCTTCTACTGGTTTGTCTTTTCTGCTGCTTCCTGGGCACGCCCCCGTGTTTGCTGGACACGGGGCGTGTTCAGACTCTGTTTTCTTCTCTTTGTTTTGGGAGGTGCCGTTGAGGGTCCGGGCAGTCCACTTTTGTTCCTTTTCTTGTATTTATGGTAGAATTAGTGTCTTTTTGCTCCTTTTGTGATTTTGAGCTCATTTCATCCTGAAAATACAAAAGGAAGACAAAAACACTCTTTTTCCAACATTAGTACTTAAAAAGGGTTAGTTTTATGCCTTAATTGATGTGTTTTATATGTTGCATTTTACACACATCAAATACCCCCACACTTGAACTTTTGCTTGTCCTCAAGCAAAACTCTTTTAATGTGGCTTACACTCCCAAATGGAATAGGTAGAAGAGAAGTTTTTTAGCTTGTCCTAGAGTGTCGGGAATCCAAGGTTTTTATAGGTTTTATTTTTATTTTATTTACAATCCTATTCGTCATGATTTATTTTGAACTTTTCATAAGATAAACTACTTATTTTGGTATAACATGACTTATTAAAATTCCATTTATATACAAGTTCACATACCTCACGGGAGATCACTCAACACTCGGCCGAAGGTGTATATTTAAGTGAATCGCTCGAGAGCGGCACGGACTTACGTTTTCCATAGGCTTGCCAAGCGATCAATCCTCCTCCTTTTTAACTTTTTACCTTTGTAAATATCAAGAGGACTTTTGGGGTGAAGGCTTGGGTTTAAAGGTGGGTGGTTGGTTAGTGGTTAGTAAAAAGGGCGAAAATCGTAACAAGTGTCGGTTTTCATACCTTATTTTTAGTGACATTTATTTTTGAAGTATTTCTCCAAACAAGCTTTTGTAGCTTTTGTTTGTTTTTGACTTCATTATTCATATTTTTTTTTTTCGTCACGTAAAGGGTATGTTTATGAAAAACCGAGCTTGTTACTAAAATAAGGGTGAAAAATAAAAAAGGTTTTTGGTGGGTAAAAAAAATTGTTTTGGGGGTAATGAAATGAAAGGTTTAGGCTCAAAGGGGTTTTTCTAGGGGGATTTTGGGTAGGTAAAAAAAATGAAAAATAATGGTTTTGAAAGAAAAATAGTTAGTCCTAATGCCTCCATCATTTACTTACTTGGGTTTAAGTTGGTAAGGACCGGGAATGTATCGTCGTGGCAAGTTCTAGATTTGTAAAGACCGAGCGGCTATTCACACAAGAAACGAAAAATGAGCTTTTAATCTAAATATGTATATTTTTATGCTCAATAAAGGCTCAAAACTCACTTTTGTGGGAATGGGTTTTTAATGTGACCAAGCATATATAATCGAATTTTAGCTAGACTTGTTATACCGTTTCGTAATTTTCTTATGTTAGTTCTTTTTATCACGACGCTATCGGTTGTAAAATAAAAAAAATATATATAACCCTTTTATAACTTGTTAGCATCCCCCCCCCACACTTAAATTACACATTGTCCTCAATGTGTCCAAAAATAAAGTTTTTGGTTGATTAGAATATGTAAAAGTGTGTTTAAAAACAAAGATTTGTGTTACTGGCACTCTGGACACGGCCCCGTGTTGACCGGGCACGGCCCCGTGGTCAAGTGCCAGTAACAAAAATTATAGAAGTGAAACAGAAGCCTGGACACGGGGGCGTGTCCGCTGAACACGGCCCGTGTCCAGTTACCTGAACTGGGTGATTTCCTGCAGGGGGCTCAGCACGGGGCCGTGTTGGTTGGGCACGGCCCGTGTGGAGCCTTCTGTTATGGAGATTTTTGTCGGTTTGTTCTGTTCTTCTGCATGGTTCCATTTTTTCTCGTTCCCTTTTTCATCCATTACCACCATGAGTGTGATTTATTCTGCAAAAACTAAAAGATTAGACTAAACTAAGGATAGGTCCGCGGAATGCCTCCGTGGTGCGCCACGTTTTATAAGGGTCCTTGGCTAGACCCAATTCCCGGTCACACGTCTTTTGATTGGGGTGCCTTGCCTCCCAAGTTACACCGTCGGAGAGCGGCATCCAAGCTTGAATCAATAACCTTCATGTAGTGGACCGGGTCGTCATCCTCTATTCTCTACCCAACTCCAAATTTTACCTCATCGTCCCCATATCTCAAAGTTAGCGTCCCGTCATTCATGTCCACCACTGCTTGTGCGGTGGCAAGGAAGGGTCTCCCTAGAATAAGGGGGACCTCGGTGTCTTCTTCCATGTCGAGTATGACAAAGTCAACAGGATAAACAAATCTGCTTACCCTTACCAAGACATTTTCGATGACACCTTGCGGGAATTTGACCGATCGATCAGCGAGTTGTATGCTTATTTTTGTGGGGCTCGTGGTTCCCAAGCCAAGCCTTTTGAACATTGAAGAGGGCATGAGGTTAATGCTAGCTCCTAAGTCGGCCAAGGCATTACGAACGGGTGATTCCCCTATTGAGCATGGAATTGTGAAACTTCCGGGATCGATCTTCTTTTGTGGTAGTTTATTGAGTACGAGGGCAGAGCATTCTTCGCCTAAATTAACTAATTGCAAATTTTCAATTTTCTTTTTATGTGTAAGGAAGTCCCTCATAAATTTAGAGTATTTGGGCATTTGGGTTAGGACTTCGATAAAAGGAATATTGACATGCAATTGTTTTAGCAAACTTTCGAATTTTGCGAATTGCTCATTGGTTTTTTGACGAATTAACCTACCGGGGTACGGAACTCGAGAGGCCTTGGTAGGCTCTGTTGATGGGGGAGTGTCCTTCTCCTGCAGATGTGTTGGCGCTGATTCTTCCGTTGCTGGAGGTACTTCTGCAGGACCTACGGTGCGGTTTCGTAGTGTGATGAGGTGAACTTGCGCCTTTGGGTTGGTTTCGGTATTGCTAGGTAATGCGCCTTGTGGTTTTTCGGAAAAATTTTGAGCTAGTTGATTTATTTGTTTTTCTATGTTTTGAATGCTAGCTTGTTGATTCCTAAAATTTGATTCTAATTGTAGGAATCTTTCCGAATTTTTCTTATCAGTGTCGGAGACAAGGCGAGATATGGTATCTTCGAGCCTCTCTCTTCCACTTTGTTGAGTGAAATTTTGCGACTCATTTCTTGATTGCTGAAAGTTTGTTCGTTGCGGTTGTTGGTTACTACTATTGCCGGGCTCCCTCCAACCAAGGTTTGGGTGGTTTCGCCATCCTTGGTTGTAGGTCCCCGTTGGAGGACCCGACGGCCTAGGTCTATTATCAATGTAGTTTACCATTTCTTGTTGATCGTCCGTTTCTTTCATGCAACTCCAATTTTCATGTGACCCACCACACCCTTCACAAGCCATGACCGAGACTGTTTTGGTTGTTTCTAATTTTTTTATTTTTGAAGAAAGGGCCTCGATTTGGGCTTGTAAAGAGGTGCTTTCGTCTACCTTATGGGCGCCCGGGGCGATAGATTTATTTCCCCGGTGAGTGTGCCACTGAAAATTGGTTTGAGCAATTTCCTCAATCTGATTATATATTTCGTGTGGGCGACGATTACCTAAAAGTCCCCCGGAGCTAGAATCAAGTGTCTGCCTAGTATGTGGCAACAACCCATTGTAGAAAGTGGATACTTGTTGCCATATTGCGAGGCCGTGATGGGGACACTTGCGTAATAGCTCCTTGAACCTTTCCCAAGTTTCATATAAGGATTCCCCGTCCTCTTGTGAGTATGTGTTAATTTCAGCCATTAATTTAGCAGTTTTAGAAGGAGGGAAATACTTATATAGAAATTTTTGGGCTAGTTCATCCCAGGTGTTTACCGATCCAGCTGGGAGGGTGTTGAGCCAAGCTTTTGCTCGGTCTTTTAGTGAGAATGGAAACATACGAAGGCGGATGGCGTCGTTCGATGCTCCATTGATCCGAAAGGTATCACATATTTCTAAGAAATTAGTTATATGTAGATGGGGATCCTCGTCCGCGAGCCCGTGAAAGGTCGCGGAGTTTTGGAGCATTTGTATCAAGTGCGGTCGAAGCTCGAAGTTATTGGCTTCGACATTCGGTGCATTGATAGCGGCGCCTAGATTACCTACGGTGGGCCGTAAGTAATCCATGAGGGTACGTTGGTCCGCCATTGGGGTTGGATCACCCGAAACCTTCTCTTGGTTTTTGGCTTTTAACCGTTTTCTGAGAAAGCGTTCGGGTTCTTCTAATGGTTCCTTTATGTCTTTATTGGAACTGGAGCTCATACACTACGCGAGGTTGGCGTCGGGTTCCAAGTCCTGCAATAAAAACAGAAAAGAATATTGGTCAGAAGGTTCACCACGGCCCCGTGTCGAGCGAACACGGCCCCGTGGTCGTAGTTACAGTGATTGTTTTTCAGATCCCAGTTACTAGAAATTGGACACGGCCCCGTGTTGCACCGACACGGCCCCGTGTTCAGCCTTCTGTAACTTGAAAAACAAAAAACTGCCAGTAATGAGGCTGAGCACGGCCCGTGTCCGACCAGGCACGGCCCCGTGCTGAGCTCTGCAGAAGCTGAAAAATCTAAAAAAAAAAAAAAAATCCTAAAAATTAAAGAAAAATAAAAAGATGATTAGGCCGTTGATTCCTAACTTTCTTAAAATCCTTGTGTCCCCGGCAGCGGCGCCAAAAACTTGATGCGTGTCGGTGTGTATATAATTTAGATATATATTTAAGCCCTTTTTACACTTTTAGCCAAGTTTTAAATTTATAAAACACGATATTTACTAACACTAAACACACATATGGGCAAGTGCACCCATCGTGGACGTAGTATAGTGTTGGTAAGATACCGAGGTCGTCCAAGGACACAAGAGCTTTTAATACCGGTTTATCCTCAACGTCTAATCAAATCAAAAGGTTAGAAAAAATGATTTAAACTAAGAAAAATAAAAACTAACTAAATGCTGAAAAATAAAATAAAATAAAAACAGATAGACAAGATGAATCACTTGGATCCGACACGTGTATTAGTATAACCTTTGATTATTTTCGCACTTTTGCACTTGTTTAAGAGATTATCTTAGTTATTGTAGTAGGCCCCTCTTTTGAAGGCGACGTTACCCTCAACCCAGTAGTTTGAGTCAGCAAGGATACAATCCTAAAGGGTCGGATTATTGAAAGATAATGAATTAAGTTATTAATGCAAATTATGGTAGGCCCCGCTTTTGGCGGTGACGTTACCCTCGGCTAAGTAGTCTGAGTCAGCAGGGATACAGTACTAAATAGCCGGGTTATAGTATTAATAGTAGTTAACTTATGAGGGGGTCAAAGAGTTTGGATCCCCGCCATCCAATACCTATGGGTATTGAAGGAGATCCTACTAAATTTAACCCAGGTCCCAAGCAGGACCTCTAAACGCTGAACAAGGGCAAGACCTTTACCAAACCGTTCCCTTAACCCCCGACCAGGTAGCCAACATACCTCCATATAGACCGTGGAGATATGAATGGTGAAAATCTTTTATGTTATATAGACAGTAAAATAATGCCAAGACACCACGGACAAACGATAAGGAAAGATCACCTTCAACATAAGTAACTAGTTATTAAAGTCATTAATACAAAACCAAATAAAAAGTGCAAAAGATTAAAAATAAAAAGTATTATACTAAACACTTGTCTTCACCAAGTGATGTAAGAGACTTAGGCAAACATGGCCTTGATTGTCAAGAACTCTTACGATCAATCTTGGATCCCGAGACGACTCACACACTCTACGATGGACAATGGATGATGGTGGTGGATGATGGTGTTATGGTGGTGGTGGGTGGTGGATGAGGTGTGAGAGAGGTGGTGTGCCAAGGGATGAGGGAGAATGAAACCAAGCTCCTCTATTTATAGGCTGGACAGAACGCTGGACACGGCCCCGTGTCCGCTGGACACGGCCCCGTGCCCGTCTGACACTCTCTCTCTTCATTAATTGTAATTGCGAATTACAATTAATGCGCCTGCTGTACTTTCAACACGCCCCCGTGCCCGCTGGGCACGGCCCCGTGGTGAGCAATGGAAGCTTCTACTGGTTTGTCTTTTCTGCTGCTTCCTGGGCACGCCCCCGTGTTTGCTGGACACGGGGCGTGTTCAGACTCTGTTTTCTTCTCTTTGTTTTGGGAGGTGCCGTTGAGGGTCCGGGCAGTCCACTTTTGTTCCTTTTCTTGTATTTATGGTAGAATTAATGGTCTTTTTGCTCCTTTTGTGATTTTGAGCTCATTTCATCCTGAAAATACAAAAGGAAGACAAAAACACTCTTTTTCCAACATTAGTACTTAAAAAGGGTTAGTTTTATGCCTTAATTGATGTGTTTTATATGTTGCATTTTACACACATCAGCCAGCGATACAAATATACATAGTCTAGAATACTTGAGAACTTTCCCTAACCTTCGCATACATGCCTAGAGGGCTGCGATACGAACTAATACGATACATGATTAAATGAACGAACGCAATGCTTACTATACCATTACTATTACTGAACTTACTTACTGTGAACTCACTCAACTAGTTGTTGATTATCTGCTGCATGCCTTGCAGGACCTTAGGTACATTATGGAGCTTGCACAGGGAGGAGCAGGTCGTTGTGGACAAAGATTCGTGAATGCTTGTTAAACATTTATGACATTTCAAACTACAAATTATGTTGGGTTTATTTACATGTTTCCGCTATTTAAACAAAGTTTGGTTTTGAACATCAATCATGTCGTGATGAATTACTTTATCTACTTTTATTATTAAATGCTATGTTCGATATGATTGGTGGCTTGATCCTGGTCATGTCACGCCTCCAAGCGGTGGTACTCCGCGTGTGGATTTTGGGGGTGTGACAACCACCATCGTTCCGCATAACCCGACAACCTTTATATCTCCATCGCACACCTCGCCGTCGATCACTTTCACCACCGTAGCACCATTCTCCGACCACCCTTCTCATCTCCGGCTAACCTGCAACTCCGGTCACCATTGTTGTCATCATCGGACATCATTCCCGTCATTCATCATAATTACCATCATACCATCTCCACTGTTGTCACCTTTGTCATTGTTTGAAGCAGCGTGAAACGGGTTTTGGTTTTGGACACACAATCTTTCATACAAGTTCAAATCTTTCATACACACAAAAACCAAAATGACGTTGATGGTGGTGGTTCCGGCGGTGGTGGTGGTGGTGGCAGTGGCTGTGGTGGCGGTGTGGCTGTGGTGGCGGTGTGGCTGTGGTGGCGGTGGTAGCGGTGGTGGTGGTGGTGGCAGCGGAGTGGTGGTGGTGGCAGGGCTAGTGGTGGTGGTGTTACAAATTTACACAATCAGTCCTTTATGTTACAAATTTACACAATCAGTCCTTGTTTACTAACTGACTTAACTGGGTTATGATTTTTGGACTGAAATGGCACCTTTCCAGAACGTCGGGGAGGAAATGGCGCATTTTTGAAAAATGGACTGAAATGGCCAAAGTGACCAAACCACAGGGACGAAAATGGCAGTTAACTCTTTTTTTAGATTTTTTTTAGGTTTTTTGGGGTTTAGTTTTTAACATTTTAGTTGGGGGGAGGGGGGGTAAGGTTTTTTTTTCTAAGGGGGTGGAGGGGGGGTGGGGGGTTTAGGTTTTTGGGGGGTGGGGGTTAGGTTTTTTTAGCTATTTTAGGTTGTGTTCACATTGGTTCTCGCGGTTCTCGCAATAAAGGTAGTTCTCGCATGAACCTTACCCTATATATATATATATATATATATAGTGGAGAGTTCAAATGAGAAGAATTAAAAATTAAGAATAAAAAGAATAAATGATACAAAGTTAATTTGATCAAATCATTTAATGAGAATCATTTAATGAGCCTATTTATAAAATAGTTATGCACCTTACATAATAAAAACAATCCAGCATATGATCTTACATTTTCAGCGTTTCCTACACCATTTAAAAAAATTTGCGACTCATAATAAAATATGTGTAGGACACAAAATTTTTAAATAATTTTGTCACTTCTAATAAAATTTGTGTAAGAGCCAATACAGTAATGATGGTGAAGGAGGAATTTATGGTTGCATTAATAAGAGTTGAGTAACTCTTTAAAATATTTATTGATATTCTACATCAAAATGTCTATACTACCCTTAGTAATTAAAGCATTAATTAAAAGTGGACAAAAATGATATCTCGATTTACAACCATTGATCAAAAAAATATAGGGTCTAGATTAATTCATATTTTCTTCTTTTAAGAAGATTCTTCTCAAATGAACCTCCCCCTATATATATATATATATATATATATATAGTGTGTGAGGTTCATTGGGAACACTAAAAAAGTGGGGAACAGTGGGGAACCGACTCAAACGAACTCCGATTGGACTCATTCCAGCGGCGTTGGAACCGTATCGTCGAACCCTAACTAGGACCTTTTAACCCTAAACCCTAAATCATAACCCCTAAACCCTAAATATATTAGGGTTTGACTTTTAGGGTTTAGCTTTAGGGTTTAGGCTTTAGCTTTAGGGTTTAGCTTTAGGTTTAGCCTTTTGGGTTTAACTTTTAGCGTTTATAGTTTAGATTTTACGGTTTAGCTTAGGTTTTAGCCTTATTTTTTTGCTTTAGGGTTTAGAGTTTAGGAGTTAGGATTTAGGGTTTAGGGTTAAGAGATCTTAGTTAGGGTTCGACAAGCCGGTTCCAACGCCGCTGGAATGAGTCCAATCGGAGTTCATTTGAGTCGGTTCCCCACTGTTCCCCACTTTTTTAGTGTTCCCCAATGAACCTTCCCCTATATATATATATATATATATATATATATATATATATATATATATATAGTATAAGGTTAGACTAAAAATGAAAAAAAAAACTTTAAAAGGTGTAAAAAGGATCTTAAAACGTTCATAAACAGAGCGTTTGAACTCCAAGTTCACTCATTCAAACTGTCTCATTAAGCTCTATAATCTTAGCTTTTAGGGTTTAGTTTTTAACCTTAGGGGGTATGGTGTTTTAGGGTGTATTTTGGTGTTTTTTTTAAGGTTTTTTGGGGTTTTAGCATTTTTGGGTGAGTGGGGATGGGGGGGGGGTTAGGTTCTTGGTTGGGTTTGACGAGATGGTTCCAACACCTCTGGAATGAGGTCAATCGGGGTTCGTTTGAGGAAGTTATGACGTTTTTTGTTTCCTTTTTACATTTTTTACACTTCTGGGCCTTTGTAGCGGATCTCTCCCCTACACACACATATGTGTTATATACATATAATATTTATATAGAGTACATATATAATATAGATTATGTTAGGTTGTTAAATATAATTTTGTTTTATTCTTGATTAATATATATAAATAGGTAAAAAGACTAAATTATCCTTATATCACTAGATTTAACAGAAAAAATTAACTGAGTTAGGCCTAAAGGACATAACATGTAGCATTCTCAAACACTAAGGACAAAACTCATCAATTTTAAATATAAAGGATAGCGCCTGCAATTTGATGCAAACATAAAGGAAAAACTTGTAATTTACTCAAAGGGTTAATGATGTTATAAGTTAACTTTTTGTGTAATGATTTTACATTTTAACCTTTTACATTTGTTGACGTAACATTTTAATATCTTCAAATCTGTTTCTCGCAATAATCTTACCCTCTTTTTAAATCGTCAACTTTTAACAAACTGATGTTTTCAATTACCATAAATAAATTTGTCTACCACACGATCGAAAACAATTTACTGACACGAAAAATATAAAGAATAAAATAAATTGCTATAAAAAATTTATGATATACTTATAGTCTAATATTAATCCTTATTATTGTTAAGATTTAACATGTGATTACTTTTTTTTTTTTGAAAGGCGAATTTTATTAGAAAATCCGACACACCCACGAAACGGGGCGGCCACACAAACACAACACAAACGATTACATAATTACAAATTTACACCAGTTGGACCAAGATAAGGAAACTAATTTAGCTCTATTCTTCGCCTAAAGGAAACCGAAGGATTTAACTTCCGCGATAACATCTTCCATCCGAGCCACTTTGTTATTAAACTTGAGATCGTTCCTCCTCCTCCAAAGACTCCAGCAGCCGATGATAATCAAGCCGTGCAGAATCTCTTTTCCTTTACCCGAAAGACCCGAGTAATGCTGAAACTCCATCAAATCCTTAAAAGAGAAAGCGTAAAGGAAAGGAACCCTACACCAAGCAGAAAGGTGCTGCCAAATGACCGGCGTAAAGCTGCACGCCGTGAATATATGATCTACAGTTTCTTCATTTTCCGAGCAAAAAGGACATAAAGTCTCCTCTAGAAAAATGCCTCTTCTCCTAAACGCCACAGCAGTTGGAAGCCTGTCCAGCCCTGCTCGCCAAGCAAATATATTGCACTTCGTCGGGATCCACTTACACCAATCCAATATATAGAGATTACTAACATCTTTCTCTGCCACAAAAAGATTCTTGACAGCCCCAACGCTATAAATCCCATCTTCGGACCCAGTCCAAGACCAGCAGTCAGACTGACCCGAAAACGAGACCGAATCCAGCTTCTCATAGAGCCGAGCCAGCTCAACAATCTCTTGACCCGTCGAAGGCTGCCTACTCCAATCCCAGTTTCTAACCAAAACCCCACTTGACCGATACAATCTATGAAACACCTTACATCTTTTATCTCTATCGAGCCTAAATAAAGACGGACACAAGTCTTTCAGCGGAACATCGCCTATCCATGGGGTCCAACTAGAAACTGATTTCTTTCCCATCCCCTATAACACCTTTGAAAAAACGCCGAAGCGGAGTTCCCGATAAAATAGTCCTAGACAGAACTTTCACTATGTTTGACCAAGGCCCACTCGAGCCTTTGCGACTGGGAATATCCCAGTTCTTCCTGCTGAAATGGAAGGCCTCCACCACCCTTTTCCATAAAGCGTTGCTCTCCGTCTTGAAGCGCCAACCCCATTTAGAGAGCAAAGAAATGTTAATCAACAAAAGCTTAGAAAGCCCCAAACCACCTTTCGCTTTAGGAAGCGCCACTCTATCCCAATTAACCCAATGCATTTTCCTAATCCCGTCCGCAAACCCCACAGAAACTTTCTAGTCTTTGCCTCAAGATCGTTAATAACCGTGACCGGAAAACATGTGATTACTTTAAATTTCCTTTTCAACACTTATTATTGTCAAGATTTAACATGTGACATTACTTTAAATTTCTTTTTCAACACGTCAACCCTAAACTAAAAGTAGAGGTAGTACGAAAAAATGTTAAACGCTTAAAATGGAAAATTAATGAATCTAAACATTATTAACACGTAAAAGTTTGATAAATATGGTAAAACAATTAAATGAATGTGTGTGTCACAAACATACTTGTTTGCTTAGTTTAGGTACGTATGATTTGGATTATAATTATATAATCACTATTAAATTTAATAAACTCACTCACTCACCCACCGACATCTTCCACTCGACGAATTACAATCATGGACAGGCCTAGAAATTTTCTTATCGATATTATTATGTTCCGTGATAAATGTTTGACAAATTCAGGTCGGTTAGTGATGTTTCGATTCAACTTATACCGGAAGATTGAAAGAATTTTAAAATTCTATAAGTTCTGGTATTTTTAAACAAGACTTATTGAAATCAAGTTAAATTATTTGTTTTTGTTTGTTATTCGATTTATTTGCAATCGACTTAAATTATTTGTTTTGTTGGTTGTTCGATTTCTGAGAACAAAGATTTTATCATTTTTGATTTATTTGATACTTAATTGTATGTTTAATAGTGTTTGCATATTTGTTAAGGTTGAGTAGAGTAGATAAGTGGTGTGATTTGCGGTCACAACCGGTTAGAAGGTTAGACAAGATACAACAAAGGAAACATACAACTTAATATCAAGTGCAAGTGTAGTAGATAATGGGAGAACTCTTATAGTGATAGAGTAGGCTTAAAACACCATCGAATAGGTTTTTGCATGTATTATTGTGTGTTCAAGTTTTGTGATTTATACATTTCTATATGTATGTGTGTGCATGTGTTCATATGCAATATGCAATGTGATAAATTTAAACTTTAAAGAGTTTTAATTTTGGGTTTGTTTTTTGTATTTACTTTGATCATTTAAAACGAGGTGGAGGCAGTAGTTACATGGGGTTTGTGGATGTGAGTGTTTGTGTGTGTATGTGTTTGTATTAAGTTGAAGATGGTGGGGTTAAGGATGGTTTAACCTTAAAGTTATACAAAATTTTCATTTAAACTGAACCGAATTGAATTTGACATGTTCAAAACTGAAAATCTTGCTAGAGGTATTAAATGGTGGCTTCGTGTGTTAAGCGATGGTGACGAATACTAGCGTTCTTAGACAGTTACTTTGATGATTGTGGTGGTGGCTGTGTACGATGGTGGTGTAAGGTGGAACGTGTGGCGGTGGTGTAAGGTGTTGATGGTGGTGGCAGCAATAAAGATGGCGTCAAGATTACGCGGGCAATGACTAAGTATCAATATTTTTCTTATTTTGAATATCACTATAAAATGATTGATGGGTTGTGAGTAAAAGTAAAATAGTTTGAATAAAACAAAGACTAGAAGAATAAAATACTAAGTAAATAAAAATTGTGTTTGAAATATTATGTAAAAAAAGCTTAAGCTATTAAATTAATAAAAGTTTTAAGGATAAAAGATATATTAACACTTAGGATGTAAAGATGTTACAATAATTCTAAGTGAAATGTAACGTGTAAAGTACATCAAGAAAAGTTAAATAATTAACTCATTGAACTCATGAACGGGAATTGTGAAACAGAAAGCGTAACAACTAACAAGAGCGGTTTGTGTGATGTACCAAGTACGCCCTTTGAAATTCTATAACTTGACATATATAGTACCTCAATTTACGACCCCACACTTCTACGTTATATATATATATACAGTTACTAGGTTATGGCCCGTGTGTTACACGGGTTGATTAATGAAAATGATATAATTTATTATTTGTAAATACTTATTGATTTTAATCTACTCTTGATAGTTTTGATTGAACATATATGATAAATTCATCGGTTGTCATTAATAACATTGAATTTCATGGGATAAACTTTTAATAACATTGAATTTCATGGGGATAAACCTACTAAAATTATAAAATAAAAAACAAAGTCATCTAGATTCACACCAACAAAACTTGGGAAAGTTGAACTAAAGAAAGGAATATTGGATTTTAATAATCTCAATTATTTGTCGTTGGCCGCTAACATTTCCAATTTCAAAAATAACTACTGGTTGTCACAACTATTAACATCCAATGGACTCTGACTAACGAAAACCTAATGTTGTTAGTCTCTGATTGCCGGAAAAAGGTTCCTAAAGGTCCGATCTAAGGTCTGATCGCCAATATGTTAATAGTTGGGATGGCCAGTGGTTAATTTTTAAGTTAAGACTGTTGGTGGCCAACGACGAATAGTTATTATTATTGAAATCCAATATTCCCTAAAGAAACATGCAACTATTTTAATTCTTTTTTTACTCAGTTTTACTATTTTGTGTGCGTTACTTATTCAAAAGAAAAGTCTTGGTATCAATACATGCATCTCAACCCAATGGAAAATGTCCCCATTTTATTTCTTTTATTATATAACCTCGTGTATTGTACGGGTTGAATAAATATAATTTTATTTACCAAATAATTAAAAAAAAAGTTATATCTTTAAAAACCCTATGTATTATGCAGGTTGAATAAATGTAATTTTGTATACCAAATAATAAAAAAGTTATATCACTAAAAAATCACTCGTGTATTGTACATGTTGAAGCAGGGACTGAATAAATGTAATTTTGTATGTCAAATAATAAGTGTAAGTTTGTATATCTTTAAAAAGTCTCGTGTATTACACAGGTTGATTAAATGTAATTTTATATATTAAATAATAAAAAAAAAGTTATACCTTTAAAAATCACGTGTGTTGTACGGGTTGAATAAATAAAATTTTATATAAAAAAAAAAGTTACATCTTTAAAAACCTGTGTCTTGCACAGTGTTTTGGTCAAAAATCACACAAGGATAATGTAACCAAACTTTATGTAAACGGGGTATGATGCTTGGTTAGCTATGAAAGTAAAGGATCACTTCTGTGATAAAGATACAAAGACACAATGATTTATACGAGGAAAAAGCCCTTGATCAATGTATGATCTCCGGCATAAAAAACCTCGGGTGATGGCAACTACCGATCACCAACTTCAATATAATAAAAATGTAGTTACAACTTCGGATGATAATGAGCTGAGTACAAGGATCACTGAGTGTCTAAGTGTTCGAGAGTTGTGTCGTATGTTGTGTGTGTTCTTCCGAATGAGGAAGATGGGTATTTATACATGTGTAGGTAACTTATTTTAGGTAAAATGACTAAATATCAGCTCATTACCCCTTTAGAAATAAAGATAATCTAGCCTAAATTGCTGCCCTTAGATCAAGCCATGTTTCCATATCCGGCACAACGTTCATCTTCAATTCAGCTCTTGCCATATTTGTAAAAGCGCGTCCCTGGATCATGATATGTAGGGCATATCCTGCTAGATGTTCCTGCAAAACAATATTGTAGTAATCGAAAGTGACCGTTAGTATAAGGATCACCTTAATGTCCCGTGATCCTGATCCTGAGGTCCGGCTGAGGATCACTGCCTGCCAAAGAAATAAGGATCACTGGTTAGGATCACGTATAAGGATCATTCATAGTAAAAATCCAGCCCTAACAATTGCCCCCAAAATATAAGGAGTTAAATGTAAATAGATGAGTTATATTTTGTTTTGAGCTTATCTCTAACGGACGATTCCGATTTACTAGCCGTTGTACATGGACTAGCCGTTAGGATATTTACGTCACTGATGTGACAATCCCTGCGAATCATCATTATAAATAGGAGATAGGGTTAGGATCATTTTGTATTTAAATTCGAAGTATCTCCCTTTATAATCGTCACCGAAGGCTTGATCAGGTATCATTTTCTTCTTTCTCTTCTTTGCTCTGTTCTTTCGTGCTTTTACTCTGTTTTTTGTTCAAAATATGCTGCTCCGGAATTCACCGCACAAAGGCTCTACGAAGGATAGTCCCTTGAAAAGCCAGGGGATTATCAAGGATTCTCCTATGGAGAGGTGCTGTTTTACCGATATCCAGATAGACAAGATTCGCCATTGCTTCCCGGCGAATGTTGTTTTTAAGTCTTTTGATCCTACTGCTTTGAGTGATTTTGTTTCGGACACTTGGGTGGCCTTTCCTGCTACTCCCTTCACCATAGGGTATTCATATCCTTTTCCATCCTTCACCCAATCCTTCTTTAATCTAACCGGCATCTCTTATATCCAAGCTATGCCGATGATCTGGAGGGTTCTGTATACCTTCGAGAGGATCATCGAGCAAGAAGGGATTGATCTGGGGATGGCAGAGCTGGCCGAGCTCTATGATCTTACTACGTTTGGTTCCCACCGGTATCTGCTGAAACGGAAAGCTGGGGAGGATCACCCTATTTTCAAAGTGACCAAGAATGATACCAACTGGAAACGTCGATTTTTCTTTGTTAAGAGGGATTCCATCCCGGATGGGAAGGATCTGCCCAAGGAATGGGCCACTCATGGTAGGGTAGAGGATCCTCGAAGGATCACTATCAGTTCTGTCTCATATGATGAGGATCACTGATGTCTTTTCTTTTTTTTTTTGTCTTTTTATGCAGCTATCTCCGTTGCTCACTTAAAGTTGACCCCTGCTGCCAAAGAGAGAGTGTTAGCTTTCAAGAAGCTTGATCCTGAAGTTCGAAGCTTCCAGATTATTATCCAAGATTCTCAAGAGATATCCTCTGCGTCTGTCACAATGTCAAGTAAGTATCCTCATAAAAAATAAGTTTTATGTGAAAGTATTTAATTTAACAAGGAGACTTATCTTGTTTTTTGAATTGTGTAGGTGCCGGAAAATCTGCCAGGTCTGTTAAATCTGCCTCCATGTTTGGGATAAGTGACCTTGCCAATGTCACGTCTTCTAAGAAGAAGAAGGCTCCTGCTGCCAGCCCTTCAGCCTCAGCCCCTAAAGCACCTGCCCGAGGTAAAGGGAAAAAGAGGAAGGCTTCAGATGATCTTCAAGGATTTCATCTTCTCCGTCAGCAATTCCTTGATTATGTGAATGAGGTAAGGATCACTGCCCCTGTTGGTCATCCGTTTTGAATATCCTGTTTGTATGTCCTGTTTCTTTCGAGGATCATCCGGTTCTGTACTTACCTTATTCCCTTCTTTGCAGAAACTTGCCGAGATCGAGACATATCTAGGCCATGTTGAGGATCAAGAGAGCCAGATTGCCGACCTTCAACAAATGGGCGTGCTCAAGGATCTCAAGATAGCAGATCTTGAGAAGGAACTCCGGGCCATGAAGACTGAGGCTGCTCAAAGGTTGATTGATATGGATAATGAGAAGCAGGAGATCACCCAAGATGCCAAGGTCTCAGCGGCGATTGCTATGTACAAGATCCAACTTCAAATGGCTGAGGAGGCTCAGGATCCCACCTTTGACAAAAGCTCATGGGACGTTGAAGGTTGGAAGGCAAGGCTGGCGGACTTGGATGATGAGGAAGATGCTGAGGATGTCCCAAGGCTGGAGGGAGGTGATGCTGGCAAGGATCAAGGTGAAGATGCTGGTGGAGATGGAGCAGCGGAGAAGTAAGCTGCATGATTGGGCGATGATGGATATTGTTGACTAGGCCGGAGCCCAATTTTTTAGGTTTTTCGGTAGTGGTTTGTGGTTGATGGTTTGTGAACAATTATGGTCTGTAATCTCTGAACAATAGTTTCTTAGGGTTAAGGATCCTGGATCCTTTGAACAATAGGTAGGATTACACATGGTGGAGGGATCCTCTGTTTGGGGGATGAAGCCGTTGTGATCCTGCCGCCTTTTAATTTCCCTGCAATACTTTTGAACCTATTATCATGGACACCCTTTACCTACCCCAGCGGACGGGCCACGTATTGCTGGTAGATGCTTTGGGTAGGTAATTTTGACAACTTTTTGAAAGGGTTAAAGATCCTTTTGTTTAATAAATAAAATCTTAAACTTTTGTCGCTTATCTTGTGTTGTTATCCTTCAATAATCCTCTTATTTCTCAATAGCTATATTTGTTAAAATGACAAGAGTTGACAAAGTGTTAAATAATCTTAGGATATGATCCTGGATCAAATATCCTTATATTGAAAATTCTTAAAGCGTTTTAGTTCAAGGATCATAGGTTCGGTTGTCAAAGTATAAGGGTTGGTTAGGATAAAGAGTATAGTCAAAAATAGTCAAGGATCATACCTGAGGATCCACGTAAGGATCCTAACCTTCAATCAAGACAACATAGATAAGACTTTGATAATTAATAAGGATTAAAGATCCTTATATGTTTAGACTTCCAAAACCTGAAAAGTGAGATGTAACTTGGGACTAAGCCAATGTAAAAGATAAATGAGTAACTGGGGACATGCCCAAAGTATAACTGAGGATGATTCCAGAGGATCACTGGGGACAAGCCCAAAAAGATAACTGGGGATGATCCCGGAGGATCACTGGGGACAAGCCCATAGGATAACTGGGGACAAGCCCAAAGGATAACTAGGGACAAGCCCAAAGGATCGTATGTAAACTGGAGTATGGCCCTTTCTGGCAACTATCCAAACTTAGTGACATGAAAATGTCAAAACCTTAGCTAACGTGAAAACGTTAGAAACCTTAGGAACGGATGTATGGTGCGTCCACCATTATACGTAGGATCCTGGGTATAGCCAGTACGATGAGGTCGCCAGCCCCGAAAGTGGGTACTGATCCCAAAGACGTGAACTATATCAGGATCATCGTGCGCTGCTGGCGGAAACTGGGGATAATCCCAAGGATAACTGGGGTTGGACCCGAGGATCTGTGATGCTTTTGAAGATCTTTGATGATATGCTGAAGATACCTGAACTATCATAACTCAAATGGTTTGTGAGTAGAGGATGAAGGATACATGATCCTTATCCTTAGGCAAAAAGTAAGAAAATGCAATAGTTTTAGGATAAGCATATTACCTGAGTAAGGATCACCGATATCTCCAGGATCCTTCAAGGATACTTCAATGTAAGGATCACATGCAGGAAGGATCATGTTCACATGAAATATTTCTTTAAGTGAACAGCATTCCAGGCTCTTGGTAACAAGTTTCCTTCCATGGTTAGCAACCTGTATGCCCCCTTTCCTGCTTCAGCTTCAATCAAGTAGGGACCTTCCCATTTTGGTGCTAGCTTCCCGTCAGCAGGATTGATGGTATTTTGAAATGCTTTTCTCAACACCATATCTCCGACTTGGAACTTCCTTATCCTGACATTCTTGTTGTAGGCACCAGCCATCCTTTGTTGGTAGCTTGCCATCCTTATCCTAGCTAGATCCCTGTTTTCCTCAATAGTATCCAAATCCTGAGCTAGGATTGTAGCATTTTCTTCAGGATCACGAGCACTTGTTCTAGCAGTTGGGATCACCATCTCTGTTGGGAGCACTGCTTCTGCCCCAAATACTAAAGAGAAGGGTGTTTGACCGGTGGCATTCTTGGGAGTTGTCCTATCAGCCCATAGGACATAAGGTAATTCTTCTGCCCATTTCCCTTTCTTGGATCCTAGCTTCTTCTTCAGATTGTTGATGATGATCTTGTTGGATGATTCTGCTTGACCATTGGCTTGTGGGTGAACTGGTGTTGATGTGATCATCTTGATTCCCCAACTGTCACAAAAGTTAGTGGTTCTGCTTCCAATGAATTGGGAGCCATTATCACATACAATTTCAGAGGGAATGCCAAATCTAGTTATAATGTTTCTTTTAATGAAGGATATGACTTCCTTTTCTCTGACTTGAGCGAAGGCTTCAGCTTCTATCCACTTGGAAAAATAGTCAGTCATGGCAAGCATAAATACTTTTCCACCAGGTGCTTTAGGGAGCTTGCCAACTATATCCATTCCCCATCTCATGAATGGCCAAGAGGATGGTATGGGGTGTAGTAATTCAGCTGGTTGGTGAAGGATATTGCTATGTCTTTGGCAAGGATCACATTTCTTAGCATACTCTACAGCATCCCTTTTCATGGTTGGCCAGTAGTATCCTGTTCTAAGGATCCTTGAGAATAATGCCCTGCCCCCAGTGTGGTTTCCACAATCTCCTTCATGGAAGTCTCTCAATACTTCTTCGATTTCAGGATCTTCAATACATCTTAAATATGGTCCTGCAAGGGATCGTTTATATAGCATATTATTTAGGATTGTAAATTGAGATACCTTGATCCTGAAAGCTCTAGGATTTTCTCCCATTGGGATCTCTCCGTTTTGCAAGTATTTCATGATTGGTGGGATCCATGATCCTGAATAAGATTGGGCTTCTTCACTAGGGATCATTGCAGTATCCTCTTCTATTTCCATGGCCACCTGATTTTCAATAGCAGGAGCCAGGATATGGATGATAGGGATACTTATATCTTCTGGAATCTTCAAGGATGATCCTAAGTTGGCCAATGCATCGGCTTCCGTGTTCTCCTCCCTTGGTACCTGTGTTAAGCTAAAAGAAACAAAAGAGAGTGCCAATTCTTTGACTATCTCTAAATATTTGGTTAGTTTTTCACCTTTAACAGCATAGGATCCGTTAAAGTGATTAGTGATCAATAATGAATCTACATATACGTTAAGATACTTTACCCCCATATCCTTAGCGATTTGTAAGCCAGCAATTAAGGCTTCATACTCAGCCTCATTGTTAGTTGCTTGGAACTCACAGGCTATGGAGTGGGGTATTATGTCCCCCTGTGGCGATTTTAGTAGGATCCCTAGCCCTGTGCCTTTGATATTTGAGGATCCGTCAGTGTGTAGGATCCAAGGATCCTTGGTCTCATCCAGCTGTTGGACCTCCAATTCTGCTTCCTTTTGTAGATCACTACTGAAATCAGCCACAAAGTCAGCTAATGCTTGAGATTTAATGGCTGTTCTTGGTTCGTATCTTATATCATGGGCACTAAGCTTTACTGCCCACTTAGCCATTCTCCCTGACATATCTGGTTTCCTGAGGACATTCTTAATTGGAAAATTAGTTTTAACAATAATAGTATGGGTTTCAAAATAATGCCTTAACTTAGTGGATGCCATGATCAATGCAAGAATAAGTTTTTCGAGGTGTGAGTACCTGGATTCGGCATCAAGCAAACTTTTACTTACATAGTAGATAGGATATTGTGTACCTTCATGATCCTTGACAAGGACTGCACTTACAGCGGTTGAGGATACCGCTAGGTATAAGGATAACACATCTCCTTTCTCCGGTTTTGCTAATGCTGGTGCTGAGGACATATATTCTTTAAGGGCTTGTAAAGCATTCTCATGCTTCTCAGTCCATTCGAACTTCTTATTCTTCCTTAGGATATCGTAGAATTCTTTGCATTTTTCTGAGGATTTCGATATGAATCTGTTCAAAGCTGCTATCC